>NW_027397095.1:1600341-1608322 GCF_003265705.2 Callorhinus ursinus
TCGATCCTGGGACTCCAGGATCATGACCTGAGCCGAAGGCAGCCGCTCAACCAACTGAGCCACCCAGGCGCCCAAAGATGTTATTTATTTATTTGACAGAGAGAGACACAACGAGAGAGGGAACACAAGCAGAGGGAGTGGGAGAGGGAGAAGCAGGCTTCCCGCAGAGCAGGGAGCCCGATACGGGGCTCAATCCCAGGACCCTGGGATCATGACCTGAGCCAAAGGCAGATGCTTAATGACTGAGCCACCCAGGCACCCCTAGATAAACTCTTTTAAAAAATTAAAAATTAAATAAATAAAACAAGATTCAAGCAATAATCCTTCCTCCATGTCCTTCTGAAGAGGGCATGTGATTCACAATTACCATTTGATTTCAGGATTGAAAACAAACCTACAGGAAGTCTTCTTTCTTTTTTTTTATTTTATTATGTTATGTTAGTCACTATACCGTACATCATTAGTTTTTGATGTAGCGTTCCATGATTCCTTGTTTGCATATAACACCCAGTGCTCCATGCAATATGTGCCCTCCCTAATACCCATCACTGGCCTAACCCAGCCCCCCACCGCCCTCCCCTCTAAAACCAATGAACCATGAGAGACTGTGGACTCTGAGAAACTGAGGGAAGTCTTCTTACTGCTTCAATTCTTCTGCCTTTTAGAAATATAGAGGCAGCAGTTAATTATCCACAAGGGGATTTTTCATTTTGTGGTCTGTCCGAAGTAGTCTATAGCTTTCAGTCCTTCTGTCATCCATTCCAGGCAGAGGCTGCTGATTTAAGCCAGGACAGAGGAAAGGGGATTTTGAATACCCAAACGTGGTGGTTTGTTAGCCTGTTACCAAAGCCGTAGGGACTCAGTAAGTATGAAACCTACATTTGACTAATGTTCTCAGCCTCCTTGATGACCAAATCAGATCAGCTATAGAAAATGGCTATCAGGACACCTGAAAATAGTAGCCAGTCTAAATGAGTAGAGCACAATGGCTGAGTATGAGTGGCTGGATGAAGTCAAATGTGATGCTTAAATTGTCCATTGGTATCATTTATGCCATTTTTTAAAAAAAGCTGGCTATTCCTCAAAAAATAAGTTCTGGAATTAATTTCCTATTTTAAATGGTGTTCAATATTGCCTTTTGTCAGCAAAACCATTCTCACTTGTAGATTTATAAAGTAATGCAAATAAACATCAAAGAAATAAAAATATTATGATCAACCAGGATGTGGGTTCCAAGACAAAAAGAAAAAAACTTGATCTCCTTTCATGATTCTAAATTCTCGTACTTATGCCATACACATATGTATAAGTTTATAAAGCTATGCAATAATAAAATCACAGACTTTCACAGTAGGTAAGTTTAAGATTGAAACACAGGAGAACCATTTCTTACGAGATTTTTTTTGAGTTCTTATATGAACACTCTTAAAATCCAGCCATGGAATATCCTGTCTCTACATAATAAAATTGGGTACACTGGCTGCAGCAATATAAAGATGGCCAAGGACCAACATGGAATGGTGAATCACTTTAGGCATTTGGTCATGGCGCCAAAGACCAGGCTCTCGGACCTAGACTGTGCATCTAATTATCTTTCAGTAAATCAAGCTAGTAAAGGCAGTGAATCTCATGCTGAGAAAAGATGGAATCCCAAACTCAATGGGGCCTAATTCTATTGAGAGTTTGGAGAATGGATGCCTTTAAGGGAATTGTTTAGTTCAACCTAGAATGAGTCATCCACAGATGTGCCCATTTCATATTATATTCATTAATACCTCTGTTTTAAAGTGTTCTCTTTTTTGTACAATGTTTCTAGCATAACCAAAATTTATGTAATCTAGAAATAACTTCCATCTGCTAATACTTATTAAGCAATGTGGAGATGGCTTTTAAGAGCTTACTGTCTGTATCTATAGGGACACTACATGGATAGGTGTTTATGGCCACATGTGTCTCACATTTAACCATAAAATGGATACCAACATCCATCCAGCACAGAGTGATTTGAAATACAGCATTTAATTCCCAAATGTTAGTTTTGCTCAGAGAAATACAAAACTTTTCTGGTTAGAGAAGAATTTATGGAATGATGTTTCAAGGCTATTTTAATTAAAATTGTATCTTTAGTTCAATTAAAGCTCCCATTAATAGGGATGATGATGTAGCTGTGGACTGTCCTATAAGGAAAGGCAACTGTTGTCCCCAGCTTCCAGGAACTACTGGGATCACAGTTTCTGAATATCTCTCTCTCACACACACACACACACACACACACACACACACACACACACACACTTGCACACGTGCATCCCATTGTTGGCTCTGAAATCTTCCTTATTGGCTGAAGACAGAAAAAGAGCAGAGACATAGCAGCTTTGAAAGGACTGTGGCTCTGAGGTTAAGAGCTCATCTGTACCTAACAACCGCTCTAGCTTGTTCATTCATTTCTTCATCTGTTACTCATTTTTGCATGCCTTCTACAGTTTCACCCACTCAACCTTTTCAGTCTCATCCCTTGCTTCTCACACAGTCCAGCCAAACTGTTTCCTATTTTCCATTTTTCCATGCCCCCGTGCTCATACATATGCCATTTTTTTCCTCTAGCTGGAATACTTCTGTCTCTCCTTCCACTTATTCCTTCCCCTTAGCCTCCTCATATCCAGAACTACCCATGCTTTCCAGCCCCAATTTAAATGCTTCTTCCTCCATGAAGTCTTCCATGATCTTAAAACACTCCTACCCAATCCAAAAGTGATCGCTCCCTCCTCAAAACTTCCTGCTTTGCTGTACCTAGTTGAGGCAGTGTGACAGTAGATAAGAGGATAGCCACTGACAGATTTTGTAGTTTTGGACAAGAATAGTCTCTGAATCTCAGGTCCTCCGTTTGTAAAATGGACATAATAATATCTGCCTCATAGGATTCTTAGAAGGATTCAATGAGATAGAACATCTACTGTGTGGGTTCTTAGATACACTATCATTGGAACTGTCCTCGAGGGCAGGGACCATGTCCTGTCGGCACTGAGCATTGTGCCTGGCCCAGAGTTGGTACCATGTGAATGTTTGTGCAGTGAATAGGCACCCCTTTAGGAACGGGAATGTGGCGGAGAGGGAAGACAGGCTTTCTAGCCATCTGGGAGGTGATCCGTCATGTCTGTCACTTGCCTTCCAGTGGCTTCCTCGTTAGCCTATAAAAGGGAGCTGCCCTTTGTGGATTGTAGCAGCTTTCTCTCTTCCTAAGTTGGGGATCAGGTTGAGCAATGAAAATTGGGTGCTCAGTGCTTCATTTTAGCCTTCTGGTTATTGTCTGAGCATTTGCTCTTCTGTGTAGGGTTTGGAGCTCATCCTTTGCCTAAAGACTGAATTCATTCGGAGTTTTGCATTGTTACACTTTGAACCAATTTCAACCGATTTGGTAGTTTGTTTATCCTTGGCCAGTGTGACTTCCTTTTCTCTCCCAATCTCTTTGAAAGAGTCCATAAAGCTTTTGGTACATTCAAAAGATTCTGAATTGTTTTATGTGTAAATAAATAAGAAATGCTTTGGTTTTTCCCAGAGTGCCCCTCTGGTAAAGTCAAGAGGAAAACATGTGTTATAAATGGGCCTTAGTTTTTATTTGTTGAATTTGGGCCTCTCTGCAATCCCTTTTTGGCAGATACATGGAGTAAGTTGAATTCCAAGTGGACTTTCAATTAAACTGCATTTCTAGAGTTCCTTAAGAAGAGTACGCCTTGGGGGAAAGGGGAAAGAATCTTCAGTGCCAAAGACACTGGTCAATACCTTTTGACCACATTTTCAGGAGATGAAGGCAAGGATCCATCCAAACATAAGTCAGGGAACTCAACTGTAAGAAAAACAACTACCTGGAAGGGCTCTTCTATGGACCGTTGCCAAGGAGAATGTGAGTTTGGTCCTTTGCAGACAAAATGTGCAAGTCTTTACTGTGTTCTCAGAATCGTAGGATACTGTCCCGGTGGGGTGTGATTTGAGCATACCCAGACATTTGGCCATAATTTTTAAGTGTTCAGGGCATTTAGTCTGTGTTGTTTCTCTCTTCTTGGAGCCATGGGAAGGATCTAGTGGGTGAGACAGACTGGATATGCGACACTGTGTCACAGTGCCATATGCATCCTCTTCACTCACGATCACACCGGGATGGGAGAGACAGGGTTCGCCTGGGAAACTCAGTGTTCTGCCCATGGCCTGGTGCACAGTAGGCATTCACGAGGTAGTTGACCAAATGGAAAGTACTTGCCTGACAAGGCTGCTTTCCTTATAGCTTTCTGTTGACATCAGTGTAGGAGAAATGTTGGTGAAATACTCATTGGTCTTCCTCTGCCTTTCTGACTCGAGACAATTCCTGCTTAGGAGTCACTGAAGTTGGAAAGGAGGTGGAGGCAACGGGAGGATTCCCTTTTTAGTTTTATTCTATCTTACCTGTCTCTACTTGGGGGCGATTGGCGTCTGGGCACACTTTAAGGTTTTGGGGTTTGTTAATCATTCATTAGCTCGAACAAATCTCTTTCTCTGGCCTGGAAGCCAGAATTGAGCCAGATCACAGGGTACAGCAGAATTGCCTCCTTGGGCTCTGTGTGTCTGGTGGTGGGAGGGGAGGGGAAGCTGAGGAGTTGCGGCCCACTCTGTAGTAGTAGGAAGAGACCCAAGACCGTGTTTTGGCCTAGAGTCTGCTCGCCTTCATCAACATGGACCAACTGGTGAATATTTGACTTGCACAGGACACCTGCAGCTCTACGTGTATGTTACATTCAGTTTGATACTCCATGTGGTCTTGGTAGGTTTCTTAGGTTAGATGTAGTACAGCTGAAGATTTTGGAAGTAGTGGTACTGGTACATGTATAACTTCCATATCACCACCATGTTGGGAGTATTATTATTATTAATTATTATTATTATTATCATTAAAAATTGAAAAGTCCAAACAAGCCCCAGTGCCACGTGCTGTGAACAGAAGTGCCTGCGTATAGGTCAGGCCTCACGTGTCCTCTCCGTAGGAGGGCCACTCTGCTGGGGTCTGGGAGTAGGTGACGGTTCCTGAGCTATACACCTGAATCCATCACTCCCTCTCCCGGCATCTGCACTCCAGACAAATGGCCCATCCATCTTACTAGAAGACACAATGTCATCCAAAAAGTTGGCAGCCTTCAGAAGAATCCACTAGGCCAGCAGCGCACACTGGGGGTGTTAAGATGGAGTCTGGCAAGCTCTATCATGTTTAAAAAGGAAGCTCTATGGCTGGTCCAGTTCTGGGGCTGTTTTGTTTGGAACAATTAAACAGTGACTCTCCCGATTTTGATCAACAAGTATTTATGAGATGCCACTGATAGCAGGTCTTCTGTGAGGGACTTTGCATCGCTGTCATTTAATGCCTTCAGCAGCCTTGGGAGGCAGGTCATGGTGCTCACTTGAGAGATGACAAAACCAGGGCTAACAAGGAAAGTGACTTTCCCAACGTCTTACTGTCGTCAAGGGGTAAAGCTTGGATTTGCATTCAGGTCACTGTCTTCCTTAAGTTCCCAGGAATTCTTTTTCCTTCTTACTTGAAATCATTTCATGGCTCAGCTCGACCAAAAAGCATAAATCTGTTAAGGGCTCCAGAGTTACAGGTCCCTTGGGGATGGGCCATTTAACCAACGTTAGTGGTGACCTTCGAAGTTTCCCAAGTTCCTCCCTGGTTCACCGCATGCAGAGAGCATGAGTGGCAAGGCCTTACTGATGGCGCAGAAGCTTTCCTCATCTCCGCTAACTTGGGAAGGCACAAGGCATGAAGAGAAGGTGCTCAGAGAGAGGGAATTCAGTTCAGCCAGGCATTTCAGCTCAACTCACAGATTTGTACTGAGCACCTCCTTCATGCCTAGCGCAGTGAAGATAAAGAGGCTAAGTAAGACAGCACCTGCTCTTTATGGGGAAGGAAGATACAAAAGAATCATAGAGTTTGGATTTAATCCTATGAACAGTGGTGAGGTACTAGGGACTTCAGAGCCGAGATCTGACAACTCCCAAGGTATGCTTTTACTTGTCCCTACAAGGCTGCTGTGGGGGTCAGGAGTGGAACATGGGGTCTAGCTGGGAAGAACGTGGGGCACTGGGTGTTGGAAAGCCTGACTATACTATACCAGGGTGTTAAAGATGGGACAGTTTCTGCATCTTTGCCTAGCACCTCCCATACATGTGAAATCCCACAGTTTAATGGAAAGGATATAAACCATCTGCAGCAACATATTTGTTTAAAAAGGAGACATCAGCATGAAGACTTAGCAACTTTGAACCAGTCAAAAGAAGAGCATCTGCCTGATATTTTCATAGTGGTTCTATTGATTGTTCATCTTCCATTCTTCTTGTGGTTTGTGTTACTAGCATATTTGTATTGGATCTGCCAAACAAAGCCCTGAGAGGAAAAAGAGTTTGTAAATTGTTACTTTGGAAAGATGAAAATCGATACCAAAATTAAAGGTCCCTGTATCTTGAGCCCACGGACATGCACAATTAAGTACATATGATTTTGAAAGGCCTTTTACACCTTGAGAGCCTAGGGAGCTTGGGAATCTTCTATCCCTGTCCACCTTTTCATGGAAAGCTTACATTTATTAGGCACCTACTGTATGCCAGGCACCATGCTAAATGCTTTTGCCTCTCCTCACAGCAACCCTGTTTTATAGGCGAGGTAACTAGGGCTCAGAGAAGTTACATAACTTGTCCAAAATCAGAGTGGAGACGTGGTAGAACCAGTATTGGCAGCTATGTCTCCTGGCTCCCGGTCCAGGACCTTTCTCACCAAACACACCACTTCCCTCTCAGGTCTATTTTGTACTCCTAGAGTGTGCACGGTATGATGTGAAGCCCTGAAAAGGGATGAGATTCTCTGATTTGCCCATGACTGTCTGTTGCCACTTAAACAAAATCCAGGGCTTTGATGACTAGGAGGACCATGTTGAGAGAAGTGGGTACTGATCAGGCAGTGCCAGCCCGGGAAGGTGGCCCCGATTGGCTATGAGAGAGCATGAAGTCACCCAGTCTCTTCAGAGGATGAGGAAGAGCTACAGGGCAAGTCAGATGAAGACGGGAGCAAAGATACACTTGTCTTCTCAATTTTGCCCCAGATAGAAGCATTAACAACAATGTGGCCATTGAATTTCTCAGTGCATACAGATCCCAGTCACTTCTGGGGACCTATCTCTCCTAAGAAGTTGATGGGCTGAAAGCAGAGTTCAAGGTTGATAAATGGACCCAAACCAAACTAACAGTGGCAGGTCACTGGAGGGTAGGCCCAAAACTGGACTTGATCCTACCATCCCTCTCATCTCCTTAATTGCTCTACTAGGTTATGAATCTATAATTTGGAGTTGGCCTAATCTCTCCAGCACACTCTTCTCCAAAGTACTTCTAGAAGCAGCCTGGGAGTGGGAAATGGTTGGCCAGAGCCCTACCCCTCCCTCGACAGAGGGCCAGGGCAGAGAAACACCTCATCTGTAGAAATGGTCTGGGTATGCACAGGGGAAATAGGAAGTTGGGTTGAGTGTGGCTGAATAAAATACTCCCTGATGCCTGGACCTGGGGCCCTGGCTATGGAGGAATCAAATTTAGGGAAACTTTGTCAGAGAATGAAAAGCCAAGGAGACTGAACTGCCTCAAAAAGAAAAATGCAAGTATTTGAACTTTGTTATTTCAAATATGCCTGATGGTCTAGTTGTCATTTTTTTATCAGTAATGAAGCTATAAGGAGTGACAACTTGATTTATATCTGAAAATCTAGGATCTGGCATTTTAGAATACTTCCTGGAACTTTATATAAGAAAACATTTCCTTCTGGGGCGCCTGGCTGGCCCAGTCAGTAGAGCGTGTGACTCTTGATCTCAGGGTCGTGAGTTTGAGCCCCACATGGGGTGTAGAGATGACTTAAATAAACATAAGAAGAAAACCATTTCATATCTTTAGTTTTAACTATGACCTGTAACTGGCTCTT
>NW_027397095.1:1608422-1651756 GCF_003265705.2 Callorhinus ursinus
GCAGAGGGAGAGGGAGAAACTCAAGCAGACTCCACACTGAGCGTGGAGCCCAACACAAGGCTCCATCTCACAACCCCCAGATCACAACCTGAGCCAAAACCAAGAGTCGGATGTTCAACCGACTGCGCCACCCAGGCGGCCCCTGCAAGAATGTTTTTAACGTTTTCCGTGCTAAGTACAAGTAACTGCGCATATTCAAACTCAGGCTATCTCGGCACAAGTCAGTCGGACTGACTGTCTAAAAAAGTAAGTTGAATTCAACGAAACAGCTCTTGTGTCTTGTGTCTTGGGTCCGTAGCATTAGATTGCCAGCTTGCCTTTTCTTTCTCCCCCCAGAGGGTTTTGGAATCTTGTAGCCGAGCTTCATTTATTGGTTCATGGACAAAGGGTAAATACGCCCAAACTCAGCCTTGCATAATTCTCCCCTACTCCTCTTCAGAGACAGAGACAGATTTCATTATCCTTTTTCTTTCTCCCTGTTCCCGACCGGTTCCCTCTCTTTGGTCCCCAAACTGGGACACGTGCAGTATCTCTCAATTCCCTCTACAGTCCTGAAGGCCGTGGTCTTGTGTCCATTTTGTAGATTAGCAAAACGAGAGCTCAGATTTAAAGGACTGTGGCCACATAGCCAGCAGGTCCAAGGGAGGTGGGAGAAAGAGGGTTAGGAACCTGGGACTCTTAGTCGCTCACGCTGCCTTTTCGGGATCCTAACATTCGCATGGTGGTTCTGGGGTTCCAACTAATCCTGTGGAAACAGACTGGCGTCTAATCAAAATGGACGTGCCCATGCAAATTCCATCTAAGTCCTACTTTACTACATTAACTACATCGCAGGTAGAGACTGAGGCACAGACATGAGTGAGTTTATTCTTGATCTTGGGAAAATCAAGACCGGGACTTACTATCTCTACGGGGACCTGAACGACGCTCTCTCCTCACTTGAATGCTGCTTGGAAAGGTTCTCGTGACTCCTGGGCCTGTTAGATTTCCCACAAATATCCCAAGATGCCCCAAAGTTTTTCAGGCACGATTTTCATTCTTTCTGAGTTCTCTTAAAGTTGAAACAGAAAGCCTCTGTGTGGGTGCATGTGTATATTTTTGAGCTCTGTGCTTTATGTACTGTGGCTTGAAAACCTCCCAGGCTAAGGTCTTACAAGCTTCAATATTTGATGCCATATGAGTCCTGTCATCAAATATAAACTGAATTCCCTAATGGGAAATGCACTTGTTCTGGAACACTGCCAAAAATAGTCCAAAGAAGACACTTAAACTTGGCTTCCCCAAATATCTGTGATGACAGATGATCAGGTGTTCAATTAAAACCACAGAACTGATTTTTAATTCCTATTGAAATCGTTGCAAGGGCTCCGAGTTCTAGCCCTCGTCCACTTTACATGCCTTCCCCTTAATTAACATAAAGAAATTAATGTCTTACAAGCTTCCATATTTGCTGCCATATGAGTCCTGAGGATATTTCAAGGGAGAAGAAATGTAAATAGAATGAAATTCTTAAGCAAGATTACTGATATGACAGAACTAAAGAGCTTGGGAGTGTGTGAAAGTAGCTCTTTTCTTCCCTTTAATAAGTCCATTACTTGCACTTGGGCATATTTTAAGGTCCTTTTCATGCTGAATCTAGAGTTGAGCATGCTTTGCATTTCAAGCTTTGTCTATGAATCAGTAGAAGCCAAAGTTATTTCTGCTTTAAAATCACAGGAGCCAGGAACAGCTAATCTCTTTTCATTCTGAGTTCCTTACATTATTTTACTGGACAAAGTTTGTGTTGGCTACAAAACAGGCCATTCATAACATCTATGAGAAGGAATTTAGGTAAGAATGGAGAGAGATTGTAGGATGTAGAAAGACTCCCTCTCCTGAGGCCATTAAGAAATTCCAAATTGGCAGAGTTTTGAATAGTGACATGGCATTAGCCTTGCTAATTTCAGTAATTCAAGCTGATTGCCTCTGTTTACCGAGCTACCAGATGAAACCTTCCCATAACTACAGTACCGGGACTGGACGTGCTTCTCACCCAAGGTGAGTGGGTCTTTTAGAATAGGCGATGGGGGCTGGGGGGAAAGGTGAAGGACGATCATGGCTAGCACAATAGTGCCTCTCAGTCAAAAACTCTTTGAAAAGTAGTGTATGTCTTTACTTCCTCAGTCAGACCTGTCCGGCATTGTCAAAGTCAATTCTCTCACATAAGTCAATCTCGTGTCTTTCTTTAAGCGGGAATGAGGATATGAGACCCAGGATTTGTCACTTTTCTTATCGTGTGGCATCTGCCCTCTTTCACTATCTCCGTCTGGCTTTTAATTGTGATCGTTTCAATTACTGGGACTGGCCAAGTAACCCCTCCCAAGTTTGTCTGTTTTCAAGTGGGAATACGTTCACTCTGCAGTTCATGAAATGTGCATATAACCTGACCGATAGTTAATGGCAAAAACCCCAGGGGAAAAGGAACTCCCTTTTAAAGGAGTCTGCATTTAAAAGACATTCTCCTAAATCGCTCTGACTAACCGGCACCTCACATCGTGCTGGAAAAATGTACAGAGGGACATCTTCAGAGCCTCGCAAGCTGAGAAAGTGGAAAGATCGCCGAGTGTTTGAAAGGGTTTAGGGTTTCATTTGAAGAGCATCCCCACCAAACCCGGGCTCCGATACACCGAACGCCAGCCAGGCGGGCGGTGGCAGTCACCCCAGCGCTGTGCTGTGAACCCGAACCCGCAGGTAAGGGGGCATGGCCGGCGACCCACACCTTCTGCACGGCAGGCCCCCGGTGACTGACTTGGATCTCCTGTCAGTCGCTGACTGGGACCGAAGCAAAGGATCCTTCCCTGAACACCTCGGGTCACCAGACAATAAAAATGAGAGGCAGACAGACAGATGGAGTGCGGGAGGGTGGACATAAATAGGGGGCTTGGGGGGCATGTAAAGGCACAAGAGGTTGACTTGGGTTCCCCAGTAACGTGTTTCTCTGAGAAAGGTCTAATAGTCAGAGTTTTCTCAAACGACAAACAATACCATGCTTGTGGAGCACGTGAAGGTTTAGAAATCACAGTATACCTCTTAACGCGCTTGAGAAGTAGTAGGACTCTGGGAGTGATAACCGTGTTCTCTGCTTACGGGCCCAGCAATAAAGGGCTGTGGATCTGCCTCCCCCGGATTCCCCTTCTCACAACCCTCAACAGGCCCCCCCCTTGCTCAGAGTCGCCCCCACTCTTGGTTCGTGCCTCTCTTGGGGTGCTCCTCGCTTCTCTCATTCCAACCTGGATACGAGTTTTTGTTTTTGTTTTTTTGGGGGGGTACAACCATCTCATCCTCCCGACTGCAGAGAGAGCTCCTCAAGGGCAGGCCCGGTGTCTTCTCCTGTCTCCCCTGGCCTGCCCGGTGCCCAGGACATCAATAAATGTTCCTAGCGCCCGCCGAGTGTTTCATTAATTCATGACATTGGCCCCATCAGACTCAACCCAGACCCGCCCCCCCCCCCCCCCTCAGCTAACCTGGAAATGGCAAGGGTTCAAAGAGGCCTCAGGGAAGGAAGCTATGCAGGAAAGAGAACAAAATGAGGTGAAGGGGGGAGGCAGAGGGAGACTGGCCAGTGAGGAATGCTGCTGGATTCTGTGGTCCAGGCCCTGCACCCTCCGAGTGCTGCCTGTCCGCCTGTCTGCCCACCTGTCTGTCTGCCCGCCCGCCCGCCTGCCTGCCTGCCCGGCCGCTGGGGCATGAGAAAGGTGAAACCAACAAAAATCAAGTTGAAAAGGAGGCCTCCTAAACTTGGTCTTAGGCTTAATGCAAAGGAGAACGATTTGAGGATTAACTTACCTTGTTGTTAGTTGAAAGGGGCTTTGGATTTCTCCCCGGGGTGACCTAAACTGTAATCTGCCTCTACAGCCCTCGGTTAATACTTCTTCCATTTGGGAGGAAGTCATAGTGACTGGAGAAGCTCGATTTACTTCCTCTAATCTCTCAGCAGAGAAATGAAACAGACAACAGAATTTCTGCAGGATGCAGGGAGACCTGATTGGGACAAATCAATTGAAGAAAACAATCTGTTTAAGGAGAATGATGAATCTTTAATCGTGCTGATCCCTTTAGCAAATTGCTTTCTCTGACGACACTGCATACCTAATTACAGTTTGCTCATTTTGATTTTCCCCCTACGTTGTCGCTTTGCTGCTTATGTAGCTGTGGGCTTGCCGGCTGAGCAATGAACTTATTACCGGCCTTAAAAATTCTCGACCAACTGGATATCGGGTCAGAAATGTCACCGCTTTTGGAAGTGAATCACATGTCGCCAAACAATTACCTTTCCTTTAGCACTTCATCAAAGGACCTAGTTTCTACCCCTTAATGCTTAGGATTCCCTCCTCTGGGAAGTTTTCTCAACATCCACCTAAAATCAGGAAAATAAAAATGAAAAACAACAGTAAGATGGGTACAACCAAGGACCATAGGGAAGTTCATGTACAAGGATGTGCTCCGCAATCTAGTTTAGCGTAATACTGGCTTTCGTGATGAACACACTCTGTTGCCAACTCACATTCACTGCTGGCTCCCTGGACTTCCAGCTTGTCTTTATGGCCCTCGTGCCGAGCTAGATTTGTCATAGCTTGGAAAGGCATAGTTTGTTTTAAATGAATCGGGGTTTTTTAATAGCTGTTGCGTTTGGGTGATAACATTTTAAGATGACTTTTCCCCAAAGATTTCCTAATACCATCCTATGTCTTGATAGCCTCTACATCATCTTTTCAAGAAAAAATACAATTAATCTCCTTTCTCTCAAATCTTTTCCAACCAGTCTTTCTCACCTTCTGTCCTACTGCCCTGCAAGCTAGCTCCTATGCAGCCTCCGTTCCTACATGCCAGCTTTATCCTAGGAATAGACCTTCTAGAAATACACCGTGTATCCAGAAGTGTGTGTCGGAGGATGTTCACTGCAGCATTGTTTGGGCGAGGAAGGAGTGAGGCGCAAACAGAATGCCTCTCAGTGGGGAAACGGCTAATGGTGATATTCACACTCTGGAATTTCTTGCCGTGATTAAATTCTATGTGTATTAATATACAAAGATTTCAGAGAGATTGTATCATATGCATGTGCATAGAAAGTACCAGTGTTTCTTTATTTACCAGTCATTACCCCCGGGGAGTTGTGTGGGGGGGGGGAGTGGAAAAGAGGGGGCTTTCTTTGTTGCTCTATATACTCAGGTGTTGTTTGAACCTTTAGCTTCAAGAATGCATTCATGTGTTGAGTAGTTTAAAAATTAACAAAATAAAAGGACCCTATCAACTGTGCCGGAGGATAGTTTGCATGAGGACAAAACAGGGAGGCTGCTAGTCCAGGTGAGAGATAATGAGAGCATAATCTAAGCAGTCCCAGTGGCAATGGAAAGGAGAGGAATTCACAAAATAGTAAGGGACACAGAACTTACCGGATGTGAGCATTAATTAGACCCAGAGGGTGAAAAAGGAAGAGGAATTCGGGAGTCCTGCAAGTTTAGGGCTTGGACAAGTGGATGGCCAGTAAGAGGCAATCACCAAACCAGGCTGGGAAGGGGGCGAGGGTGGGGGGGGGGGGACAGGAGAGGGGGCACTTAAGGGACTAGAAAGGCCGCATTGTTTGTGACTTGTTGTGACATTGTTTGTGACTGTTGCCTGAGAACCGTCCAGGTAGAAATGGCCAGGGAGCATTTAGATCTTCAGAGAGATGTCTGAGAGGTCTGCGAAAGAGAGATTTGGGAATCTTCCTCAGTGATAGCTAAAACCAGGGGCACTGAAGAGAACATTCAGGAAGACTCATAAAGCGAGAAGAGTGGAGGGCCAAGGAAGAGATGAGAGAACACCCATCTTTAAGAAATACAGCTTGAGGGATTCTCAGAGGAATCTGAGGATGGTCCGGAGAGGTAGAGGAGAGCACCTGCAGGGAGTGATGTCCGAAACTAAGGGGAGGCCAAGCTTCAAAACGGAGAGTGGCCAGCAGTATTGGATGCTGCAGGAGAGCTCAAAGGAAAAAGGAAAAAGACTCCACTGAAGGTTCAACTGTAAACAGGCATGAGGGATCTTACTGGGTATTGGGTGGATGAAAATGCTCAGAAATTGAATTATGATGCTGGTTGCACACCTCGCCGAAATCACTGAAAATCATTGAATTGTACACTGGAAATGTACTTGAAATGCGTGAATGGTATGGTATTTAAATCATACCTCAATAAAGTTGTTGAAAAGGTAAAAATGTAAAAAGCAAACAAACAAACAAACAAACAAAAAACAGTGCATCAGGATTTAGTTTGGGGCAGGCTGTGACTCCAAGGGGAGCTTTCCAGTCTAATCTCTTCTTCCTAACTGGCTGGGAAAGCCCCCATGAGATAAAATGACAGGAATCACAGGAAGCTACTGATGCCACATCCTGATTCTCTCCCACCCTCTTGCAGTATCAGAAACTACTTTGCATTTGATTTGCTTTTCACCAAGCAATGAATATTACCACCTTATGCCCTGTTTTCCTTTGGATCATTGCAGAGGAGCTGCTGTGTTTACTTCCATTATTTTTTTTAGCATATGTTTCCAGAAGAAGTTTAGGGTGCCAGGCTCTAAGGCCCCAGTTTCCATCTTTTGTTGTTGTTGTTGATTGCATTTTGATTGTTTAAACATGGCTTCTTTATTGGCCATGCAAGGCCTGTTCACTCTGACATGCCGTCATTCATTTTCTTTTGCTTTTTTTTTTTAAGTCTTGATTTTACTTCCAGTATAGTTAACATCCAGGGTAATATGAGCTTTGGGTGTACAATAGAGCGATTCAACACTTCCACACTCACCGTGCTCATCATGACAAGCACCCTCCTTAATCCCCATCCCCTGTTTCACCCATTGTTCGTCTTCCAATGCCTCTATTATGCTCATAGCGTGACACCTTGCTCTTCTCAGATGCTTTTCCTTCTTCATTTCACTTGGCCAATAAACAGATGCATTCGTCTTGGTTGACGGGCACATTTGATGTATCCCGTAGATAGGCAAAGACAATACCCCAAATTCCTGCTCCCTTCTTAATTATAAGGAACTGGGGCCGCCCTTGGCTCTACCTCATTAAAGTACTCATTTCTTGCTAGGTGCATCTTCTTTTTATTTTGGTTTGATACCTTCCTGCTGCTTTCTCTACTCCTGCTTAGTGAACTAGCTGCCACCCTTGGTAGTAGGATTTTCCCTTTTCCTTCTTACATCTTTATAGCTGTGGGTTTGGGCCACTTGGCGTCTTTTTACCTTTCCTGGCCTCCCTCTGGACTTGCCTACTTTGTTCTAAGGCGCACAGAGCTATTTGTATGAGGATCATCCAGCTGTTTCTCCTCAGTTGCCTTCCCCTTGGGTCCTTCCAACTTATGTCCTCATCATGTTCCCAAAGTGATTTTCCTCCATCTGATGCCTCTTTTCTTCCTGTGGATCCTGAGTGATACCATCATGTGGCTGCGTTGAGCAAGATGTCTACCACCTGCGAATTACTGCTAATTGTTTAATATTGGTAGGGAGAAGATTCAGTGTAAACAGTTGCTGAGTTCATTGCTCCATCTTCTGTATAGGCAGTGTCCTCTACTGACCATCTCATACCATATCTGTACATTCCATATTGCCTGATAAATATTCACATTATTTCTGAGACTTAGCCCCTACCTTCTTAAGCTGGACGGACTATGTGGTTCTCTCTCCCCATTTTAGGCAGGCCAAGAGTTACTCCCTTAAAATGATGTCTTGGTTGATAACTCCTTGGCAAACTTAGAGCCCTTCTCTCTAAGCCAGTCGTGGTCTCCAAAAGACACCATCCCTTTCTTTGAGAGAGGCTCCAAAGCAGTCTCTTTAGATTCCTCTGCACACAGTATCTGTGTCAAAGGGAGGAATGCAAAGGTCACTTGAACCCGCTCCCTTCACCCTTTATCCCTGCCAAGAGACCCCTAAAGACCAGAATGGAATCCTAGAATCTCAGGGTTGGAAGGGTCATCGGATGCTACTTACCTTCCCCCTCATTCTGTGTTTGAACCCCCTTACTGATATCTCCACCAAATGGCTGCCCACACTCTCCGGGACCACCTCCAGAGATGGAGCTCACTGTTTAGGGGAGGCCTATGCAATTTTCAGATTGCACTGATTATTAGAATGTTCTTTATTTAAGTCCAAGTCATTTTCCCCTTAAGAGAAAAACAAGGCCATGAAATAGTGACTACACAGGCATGGCAGGTACCCAGCTGGCTCGGTGGGTGGAGCGTGCAACTCTCGGCCCCAAGATCAAGAGTTGCACAGTGAGTTCGAGCCCCACAATGGGTGTCAAGATGACTTAAAATAAAATAAAAATAAAATGGCATGGCTATGGAGTGAGACAAATCTGAGATAGAGAGAGGAGAGAAATTGCAGAGGGAGCATGGGCAGGTGCAGGGGTTGGGGGGCAGGTATCAGGCAGGACCAGGGAAATGGTGCAGAGTGGTAAACAGTCCAAGAATAAGGAAGGAGATACTAGAACCACTTCTAAAACAAATAGAACCCTGGTGAGAGGTTTCCATTCAAAGTGGGAAGGAACAGAAAAGCATCTTTAATATTTAAAATCCACCAGAGGATTCCAGCCTTGCCCCTTGCCCCTTGCCCGAGGATATGGAAAACATCATAGTGGAGACCAGAGAGAAGGCTTAGTAGAGCACGGACTAGATACAAGAGGAGAGAATAATAATCGGACACAGGAAACGAGTTGAACGAGCAATGGGAAGAGAAAAAGGAGTGAATAGAGAAGTGGAAAAGGGGGGAAATAAAAGCACAGAACTTTTAGGTTAGGGCAGTGAATCTATTCCCCGGGCCAGCACGTAACTGTATTTTCCTGGCAGCCATCCCGCAGAGCCCTGGGAGGGGAGAGGGTGCCGGCCTGCGTCAGTGCGGGGTAAGCAAGGCTCATTGCTTTGTCTTGTCACAGCCAAGCAAGGGACTTCACGAACGAAGTTCTATTTTCATGTCACACAGCCAGGTGCTGAAATCCCAATCACCAGCAGCCCCCAGGCTTAAGAATCGGTGGTGAGGTGAAGGGCAGGGTGTGTGGCCCAGAGGTGGGTAGATGGCGGGGCAGCGGCAGGGGTCAAAGGCATGGGAACCCGATCGCGAAGTTTCCAAGTAAGAAATAAATGGAACCTGCTCACCAGAAAACCTGTTTCCTGCCCAGCATGGCCCGCGGAATGCCGGCTTGTGTCAGCTGCTTACATAGCAAGGCATCAGGTTCCAGGCAGCAAAAGGGAATGAGAAAATAATCTTTGTAGATCCCATGCACCCCGAGTGCAGGGAACTGATGCTGGGGGGTATCAAGAACTGGCTGTTGTCAGCACGGCTTCGGAATCTAGAAGTCAGGGTCGGAGCCCTGCCATTTGCTGTCTGGGCCGCCCCACCACAGGCCCTGCCTTTGTCTTGTCTTCATCATAGCTCCGCGGGACTCTTTCCCCTAAGGAAATCATCAGGTCATGAGAAGAGACTCTTTGGGAAGGGTGTCTGCTAAGGGAGTGGCCCTGCACCTGCAGATATTCTCAGGAGACTGAGGATAATGTGTTCGTGCAGTCAGTCAGTCAACAAGCATGTCTGTAAGTGTCCGTGCTAGCCAGGTTCTGTGCGGCAGCCACAGGGACAAATAAGACTCATTTCTTACCTTGATGGGGCTCATAGTCTAGCTGAGGACAGGAACATAGAAGTACTAAGTCTCCTATGAGACAGACTGAGATGAATGCTATACTAGAAGTACAATCCAACTAAGAGCCAGAGAGGGGAGGGATTAATTTTGGCTGGGGCAAGATGGGAAGACTTCCTGGAAGAGGTATCCTGTAAGACCATCCCAAGCTGAGGGAACAGCATGGGGAAAGGCATGGGAACTTCCAAGAACTTGCTTTTTCCAGCAAATGATGAATGTGATGGTATGAGTCCAGCATACGGTACTTGAAGAAGTATATGGGCAGCGGAAGCTAGAAAACAGGATGAGGAGCAGCTCATGAATGCCATGCTAAGGAAATAAGACCAGATCCCACATCCAGTAAGGAGCCATCAAAGGACTTTGAGGAAGAGACAGATGTGACTCAACTTGTGATTTAGGAAGAGAGAGTTGTCTTGTTCCCGCTGTCACTGACTAGAACAGTCCTGCTTCCTGGACAGTGCTGGGCCATTGGAGAGGAGTGGGTATCTTATTCATTTGGGACCCTGAGGACTACAGGGGCTTTGGGAGGTGAGAGGGGCTGAAGGAAAGCAAGAAATGGTCGGGAGCGCCCGGGTGAGTGTGAGAAGGGGGACTCACTGACGATCCAGATCCGAAGATGGGAAGGTGGGAAGATGGAGCCAGTATGATAATGTGTTCTTCCAAGTAAATTGAGGGGAAAGTAATCACGATTCCCCCAATCCCACTGATGATGATGGAGGCATTTCACAGTTGGAGAGTTTTGAAGGAAGAAAATCAGATGGAACAACTTAAGGAGGCTTTTTTTCATCTTTCATTTATAAGGACACCTGCCGGCTGTTGATCTCTGGCCTGCAGTGTTCTCACAGCCGGGCTGAGGGTTTTCAGGGACTCGAGCCATTTGGACCCATTGACTATTGTGCTAATAATTTCCTCCGCGGTTGGGCATTGCCAGGACATTGCAAACATTTTAGTTCTTGGGTATGTTTTTTGTAAGATCCACCATGGCTTATTAAAAATGGAAGATTACCACACTTTGGGTTTTCCCATCCAAGTGTACCTAAAGCCTTGCTCCAAATGCCATCATGGTGCTTTTCACTGAGGATCTTGGAGCCTGGTCTCCGAGGGACCATAAGGCCCCTCCCTCACTCTCCTGACACCTCACCAGCAATTGGATTTGGCCACAATAAGTGACATTTTATGTTTTCCTTCTATATCCTCAAAGCCCAGAGATGCATACCTCTGTAGCGGCATCATGCCTGAAATTCATATTATAAACAGAGCTCTGCGAATCTAAACCATTACGTTTTTGTTAAAGAAATGAAGACAGAGTGTATCCGTTCATTGATGTCTTTTAAATATGGTTTCAGCTTAGCATCATCTGTGTGAGCCACAAAATAAATGTGAGTTTCCAGAGCTTCTATAAAAATTTCTCTTAAAATAGTTAGCCTCTGATTAAAATCCCTGACATAAACTGCCCTCTTCCGCCATTCCCAATTGCGGAGTCACATCTGCAATTCTAGGCTAGTGTCTAAATATCCATTCATTTTAATTCTTTTGGACAACTTGACTTTCAAAACGCCGAGGGAGTGCCATGTGGGGGTGGATGCTTTGGTATGGGGTACGTTCACACACCCCTCTGCAAAGTGAAATACTGGAGTAGCAGTGCACTCCCTTTAGGAACTGGGATTTGCCCCAGATGCCATTATTGTTTGGTTTCTATAGGTTTTTTTTTTTTTTCAATCGCGGTAAAATATATACAACATAAAACCTGCCATTTAAACCATTAAGTATACAATTCAGTGACATCAATTACATTCAAAATGTGATGCAACCATTACCACTATTTCCAAAATTTGCCTACTCTGCCCATTTCATAAAATGGAGTTGTATATTATGTGGTATTTTGTGACTGGCTTCTTTCACTGAGCATCATGTTTGTTTGTTTGTTTTTAAGATTTTATTTATTTATTAGAGAGAGAGAGATCACAAGCAGGGCCGAAGGGTAGAGGGAGAAGCAGACTCCCCACTAAGTAGGGAGCCCGACGCGGGACTCAATCCCAGGACCTTGGGATCATGACCTGAGCTGAAGGCAGGTGCTTAACTGACTGAGTTGCCCAGGTGCCCCTGAGCATCATGTTTTCAACTTTTATCCATGTTGTGGCATGTATCAGTCCTGTGTTCCTTTCTGTGGCCGAATAATATTCCATTGTATAAATGTACCACATTGTATTTATCCATTCATCCATCGATGAACACTTGGGTTGCTTCCACCCTTTGGCCGTTGTGAGTAATCGGCTATCAACATTGGCACACAAGTCTCTTCTGAGTGTCTAGCTGAGGTTGTCCGTGTATCAAGGATGACAAGAATACAGCGCTTCCAAAGGCTGTCTTGAGTCAGCACTCTGGAGGCACCTTCTAACGAGGCGTGGTTGTACAGACTAATGACGTATTGTGACACAGCCTCTGGGGCACAGGGTGACAGTGCTTCGTTTCACTCACTCTCAAGCTTCTCCAAAGGCCGATCAGGACTCTGTAAACCCATATCAGCTCCTGTTCTCTCCTCAACTCAATATGGTTTGTTTTTTCGCCACCGCCCCACTGAACTTCTCTCAAGAGTCTCCTGTAACCATCTAGTTGACACTTTCAATAGCTGCTTCTCGGTTCTTTACGTTGCCGGACCTCCCCATAAACATTGGACCATGCTAGTCCTCACCTCTCTACAATGTCCCCTTCCCTCGCCTTCTCCAAGCCTGTTCTCATCTGAGTCTTCTCCCCTGGCGTTGCAGCACAGTGTCTCTGTCCCACGGGGTGAGGTGATTTCTCCTGTGGGAAGTGAAGGCTGTGATGAAGCGTGATTCCCGTGGAGCCGTCAGGCAGCCCTGGGTGATAAGGATCTGTAGACATGAGCGGAGGAGTCAGGACACTCCTGCGGAAGGTGGTGATAATTCTGGGGCTGGTGGAGGAGGGCCGGCACCCACACCACCCGCTCATGCTGTCAGGGTTTCTAGGACACAGTTGTTCTGTTTCTGGGAATATGACTTGACTCATGATATACCTAAATAAGTATAGTAGTGGCCCATGTTATAATAAGATTCTATAGTAAAATGATTTAATTTCCAAAGGGATTAAGTGATATTTTTGTTTGTTCCTTTCTTTTTTTTTTTTTTAAAGTTTTGGGTTTTATTTTATTTTATTTTATTTTATTTTAAAGATTTTATTTATTTATTTGAGAGAGAGAGACAGAATGAGAGTTAGCACGAGAGGGAAGAGGGTCAGAGGGAGAAGCAGACTCTCCGCTGAGCAGGGAGCCCGACGCGGGACTCGATCCCGGGACTCCAGGATCATGACCCGAGCCGAAGGCAGTCGCTCAACCAACTGAGCCACCCAGGCGCCCTGTTTGTTCCTTTCTTAATGGCTAAATGGAATAGTGAAGCATTAGTCGTAGTCCGATCCCCTGGAAACCATTTTGTATTAGTTTTCTTTTCTTTTTTTTTTTTTAAAGGTTTATTTATTTCAGAGAGAGAGAGAGAGAGCACAAGCAGGGGAGGGGGATGGGGCAGAGGCAGAGGGAGAAACAGACTCCCCGCTGAGCAGGGAGCCCAACGTGGGGCTCGATCCCAGGACTCTGGGATCACAACCAGAGCTGAAGTCAGACGTTTAACCAACTGAGCCACCCAGGCACCCCACCATTTTGTATTAATAAACTAAGCGGTCGGAGCCCCAGGTAAGGGCAGTTATTGTGGTGTTCTCTCGATAAGGCTGTTGTCATAGAAAAGCCTACCGGAAGTCATTAATGAGGAACATGTGAGTCAGCGTGTCTAGCGTTGAGTAGCGTACAAAGCCCAGATGACCCTAGCATCCTACCAGTGCTTTTAAGACCTTCCTACCTAAGGACTCCGTACATCAATGAGGAGTGAGAGTGAGCACCTGCTCCTGAGGATCTGGGACAGAACCCGAATGTCCTCGTAAACATGAGGTATTGGATGAAGTCTTAAATGAGTTTGCAAAGAGTGCATTTCTCCTCCATCACACAGCCTTGCATGTTTTAGTATAAAATGGTGTGCTCTCCCCCCTGTATGTCTAGGGAAAAGCATGCCATGGCTTTATGCACCCACAGCCCACTGCAGTGTACCCTGAAGAGGCACATAGCCCAGCCTCAACAACAGAGGCCTCTAAGAGGGGAGGCCGTGCCTACACTACTGGGGAAATCCACCGTGGTTGTTCAACAACCTAGAGGATGTTTGCAGCCTGGAACTGGCTGTAGGAAATGAAGTGGGCATCTCATTGCCCAGCCCTCTTCCGGGAGAGGCCAGCAAGTTCTTCCCAGAATTTACAGTCTGCAAAATCGGCAGCTCCCTTGTTTGTCAAGAAGACACGTTGTGAAATGGTCCCGTTCCGAAAGGAGTCCCCCACTAGACCTATTAAAACCCAGAGGCCCCGAGGGTGCCGGCTTCCTCTCATCTGATCTATGAAGAAGAAAATCTAGACTCCCAGAGACCCCAGGGTCATTAGCAAAGTCACTTTCTTCTGCTTTCAAGTCCAAGGAGTCATTTCACACCTGAAAGTTCACAAAGGAGTGGGGGCTGATGGGGCAGGCGGAGGGTGGTGTGGACGGGGCGGGCACGGGAGCCGAGATCTGTTTGGGACTCTGAAGTGAATGGCAGCGCCCGAGGGTGTCCGTGGGAGCGGGCCGCAGAGTGAGCAGCGGCACAAGGCACCCGATTCCTCCAGAGACTTCCCCGCTTTCAGCCTCTGGGGTCTGCCAAGCAATGCACTGAAGGTTTCACATATTCGTGTCTTGGGAGCCAACTGTACCCAGCAAATGCGAAACCCAGGGCCAGCAGTATTGCTCTGTTGCTATATTAGGGCCGGATTGAAGCCATCTGCCGGCGCAGGCTTAGCAAGGAAGAAACCCCCATGCTTGGCTCAACAGCAGCATTCTCTCCCCTGGGATTTCGATACCAGCTCTCCTTTCAGGCTGGCCCACGAGGTCTGCCTGCTGGTGTGGGCGAGGCCCCCATGGCCAGGCACGGCTCCCCTTGATGCCCCCGCCATCGGAGGGCAAGCATGTGCATCCTATCATGCGCCCAAGACCCCAGCGGCTTTGGAAGGGCCCTCAGGCTCGTCTCGCTGGCTGGCAGATCCTCCCTGGCTCTCTGTGCCTGCCAGCTTGATGCGCCCCGGGTCTGGTAACTTCTCCCCCAGAGCTCTGCGTGCACGGGCCTCGCAGGTTATTCCACCAAGATTTCAAGAAAAGCCAAACAGTGCAACGCAGATTTATTTATTGCCAGCGTCTCTTATCCGAGACTAGATCAGCTCAAGAAGAAAGAGGATTCAGAATTCGGTAGCTGATGAACAGTCCAAGAGAAGCAGCTGATTGCCCCCTACTTGCTTCTGGAGGTTCTGCTGGGGACAGCCCCTGGGCTACTGCGAGTGGAGGGAAGAGTGCAGCCCCCAGCAGACTCTGTCCCTCCCTGGGCCCCGAGAGCCTGGGAATCTGAGAGAACTCAAGCTAGAAGGACACGTAGAGTTCATCTAGTCCAACGTCTTGATTTGGGCAGATGGAGCCACCAAAGTCCAGAGTAGAGGGAAATGACTTGCCCAAGGTGAAAGAGTCAGACAGTGGCTGAGCCGGGCCTGGAGCCCAGGGCCCCAGACTATCAGGATGGGACAGCCTTCCCTGGGAACTCCACTAAGGCTGGAGGGTTCCCCACAGAGTGCTTTCTTTGCCCAACTCAGAAAAACTTCTCTTTTTTAAAAATTTTTTTCAAAGATTGTATTTACTTATTTGAGAGAGAGTGAGAGCTAGAGAGAGAGAGAGAGCACACACAGAAGGAGAAGCAGAGGGAGAAGCAGACTCCCCACTGAGCAGGGAGCCCGACATGGGGCACGATCTCAGGACCCTGGGATCATGACCTGAGCCGAAGGCAGAAGTTTAACCGGCTGAGCCACCCAGGCGCCCCTCAGAAAAACTTTTCAACACAAAGTATAGACCTTGATGACTGATGATTATTTTAAAGGGATTATCTAGGAGTGGCTGGCGGGCTCAGTCCGTGGAGCGTGCAACTCTTGATCTCTGGGCTGTGAGTTTGAGCCCCACATCGGGTGTAGAGTTTACTTAAAAGTTTTTTTGTTTTTTTTTTAAATAGCCTTTTTTGCCTCTGCTCATCTGAGAGAGCAAGATGGGTCACCAGCAGCTCTGCTGGAGCCCCCTGGGGAAATTCAGCCAGGGTTCTTGTTCTTGCCATGTCTGCTTGAACTGGCACCATCTGATCCAGAAATATGGCCTTGAAGTGTGCTGCCAATGTGTCCGTCAGTGTGTCTGTCAGTGTGTCTGTCGGTACGCAAAGGAAATGGGCTTCATTAAGTTGGATTATGTGAACCTCCTTGATATCCTTCCAAGATACCTACCTTAACTGCAGATATCCAAGATACCTACTTTAATGCCAACTCATTGTACATAAGATAAAAGTACGTCAATGATGAGTGTTCCAATGTGAATAAATAAATAAATATAAAGAGAGTATCTAATGTGCAGCACTAAGGAAGGCACAATGAGAGTCCGGGCTGAGCATTTAATTAGTATGGATTGTTGGGTCTACCCTCTGGGTGTAGGCAAACTGATTACAAATAGAAACCGATTTTGGGGTTTTGTGTGAAAATCTCCTTGCTGGTTCTCACTGACAGTCAACTGTAAGGTAGAAACAATTTATGTGCATTTTACAGTATGTACCTAATACAGCATAGATATGCTCTGGAAAATCACTGATAAACATAAAAATATGAATGACTTAGAAGGGAATGGTTTAAGATGATTCCCATAATAGATCTGGTTTGTAGCAAAATGAGAAAGTTTTGATTTGGTGTAGATTTAGCTTCTTTGTCGGTTTTTTTAAAAAATGTATATTTGCTACTGGCTGATCCCCAGATACTGTTCCCACAGGCTTCTTGTTGTTTTCTAAGACAAGATGTCTGACAAGTCTCTCCCACTTAGGGCTGTCCTCCAAACTGTTAACAACGATCTTTTTAAAAAAACACCAATCAGATTGTGTGAGTTTCTTGCTTAAAAACCTTCAATGGCTCCCTATTGCCCACAGAGTAAAGTTTTAGCATTCCCAATCCACCGTGATTTGGCCCTCACTTGTCCTTCCTGCCTTGCCTCTTATCACCCACCATGCAACACACACACACCCCAGCAGTGTACACCCTATGTTCCCTCCCATCATAGAGGCTACTTGCTCTTACTGAGCATGCCCTGCCTCCACTCTCTGACATTGATGATTTTGCTCAAGCTGAGCCCTCTGCCTGAAATGAACAACCATCTCATTCTGCTCTGCCATGGTCCCACCCATCCTTGGTGGTATCGGTTATTTCCCACTTGTTCTGAAAAGTCTTCCCAGATCCTTCTGTTTGGAATTTTTCTCTCCCCATGGTGTTTTGCTTGTGCCTTTATCTGAGCCCTTACTACCTTCTGCCAAGTGTCTAGTTGGTTTGTCTCTTGGTCTGTTTTCCTTGTCAGGGTGTGGGATTCCTGAAGGCAGGCACTAAGTCTCTCTCCAGCCTTCTAGCTCAACGCTTGGGACAGTGTAGGCTACCCTTAAGTTTGTTGAATTAAACTGGGTTATATTTCCCCTGTCCAGGAATATATCCACATTTATCTTTGACCAAAACCCTATTTCCTCTGTCTCCCATAATGCTTCAATGTCACGCTAAGCTGTCCCCATCGTCTCGAATCTCCATGATGGTGGCCCATTGCTGATTTCTTTAGGGCAATGGAAGGGACATAATTTTCATTCTCAGTCCCCAAGCCCAGAGCTCTTTTCAGGATTTCACAAAGCTTAATAAGGCTACTCAGTCAAGTATGTGATCACTTTCATGTGGAAACACTGACTTTTCTCATGCTCTTGAGTTCTCTTTGGCAATATATATTTTACTAATCAAGGCGGCATTTTTTTTTCAAGAAAAAAATCCATTACTACTTAATCACTACAGTTGATTTGATATACAAAATTGTTCAAGAGACGGTATAGCTTCATATGACGTTCAGAGTTGGACCTGCATTTAAACAGCCCCTCTGTCACTTACCAGCTGGGTAAATATGGGCCACAAAAGGAACCTGAGTTGGAGCTTCCTCGTCAGTAAAATGGGAATTATGATGCCTACCTCGCAACATTGCTGAGAAGGTTAAGTTAAATGAGATCATGTATATAAATAGCTTAGCACAGTGCCTGGCCCACAACGAGGACTCTGTAACTGGTCGTCATTTTTATAATTCCAAAACATAGGGTCCAAGAGATAGAAATAACAAATGAGGTCTTTGGTGGCAAAGAAGATTCGAAACTCCTGGGCTTAGCATCTGCTAGGTTTACCATAACTGCTCTAGGACGTGAAACTGTCCAGTGTTCGTGGATTATTTGAAGAGCAAGATAAATAACACAGGGGCTGAGTGGTAACATGAATAGATGTTGTTTCATCTTGACGTTGGGCAAGGGGAATATCCAGAAAAGGAATCCGAAAGCAACGCTAAGAGTTCGCTCATTCAGGTCAACCCTAAAAATACTCCTCTGCATTTAAGTTGAGAAGTTGCCCTGCGACTCAAGGCTGGGCTTTCAACAGCTAGAGCCATATGTGTTCTCAACTTTGGTGAAATCCGATCGTGACCTGAGCTTGTGCTGACCTCGGCCTTCGCTTGTGCGCTGCGCATAGTTCACCTTTCCGAGAAAGAGGTCTGACTTCCAAATAGAGCGTGGCTCTTTGTTCTCCTCTTCTTTTTCTTTTCTTTGTGTGTATTTATTTTATGGGGAGAGGGAATCCCGATTAGAGTCAGCCGAGTCGCTTTTCCCTGGGTAAGAGGGTTCTCTGGGAAATTTGATTTGAATTCTTCTCGGCACTCCAGGAGAACAACTTTCTCAGCTTTAGAGAGGTAAAAAAGTCGTATCTATTAAAAGGTAGGACACGATTTCTTAGTACGGCAATGAAAACTAATTATACTTAACCACAAAAGAGAAACATTATTTGTATTTAATATGACAGAGGAGTCAATAAAACATATGTTCAAATTAAGAGGAAAAACCTTAATACCCATCAGATACAAAGGCAAAGGATATGAACTGTCATGCATTAAGAAATGTAATTAGTAAACAAAGATGGAGGAAAAAGTTGATCTATGTAGTAATCAAATACGTGCAATTAAAGAAACCTTGATATATTATCTTATGCTGACTGCAATATCTTTTTCCAGTTGAGGCCCCGTAAATTTGGTTCCCTCGTCATTGCTGAGGGCAGTAGAAACTACCTTAGCCCTTTTGGGAAAGGAGCATTGCAATCTGTGTGATCCCCCTGGCTTTGATCACCTTGCCCTTGCTGCCTGCTCTAACCGTTGCCAGCCTCTGAGCAGCCCTGGTCCCGGGCCCTGCTCTGCGTGCATCCTGGGCCAGCTGCGTCCTCACACTTTCTTCCTGTGACTTACTGAGTGCTTCATCCCTTGTAAGAGGAGCCCTTCCTTCTCCTTCCTTCCTTCCCTCTGTAGAATCCCAGTCATTCCTCCGTGCCTGTTGCTCTGTATCTCAGTGTCCCCGAGGGATCCTTCCGGCTCCGGGGCCACAGGCCAGTTGGCTGGTGAGGGCACTCACATCACCCCACCTTCCCAAGCTATTGAAATAGAAACACTGGCAACTGAGTCTAGAAAAGCCAAGGGAGTCGATCCGAGTTCTAAATCTGGAAAAACAAAGCGGAAGGAA
Source organism: Callorhinus ursinus (assembly GCF_003265705.2). Classification (NCBI taxonomy): domain Eukaryota; kingdom Metazoa; phylum Chordata; class Mammalia; order Carnivora; family Otariidae; genus Callorhinus; species Callorhinus ursinus. The sequence goes on from NW_027397095.1 coordinate 1,627,842, forward strand.
GCTGACCTCTGGGCCAGGGCTGGCCATCTTGAATTTCCTGACAAACCACCATCTACTCAGATGTGCCTTCTGAGAGGCGTTCACATTGGGCCAGTGCCAACACCCCAATTTCTCTTCAGAATGATGAACATATACCATAAATGGTAGGTGGTCAAAGAAGGAAAGCCCTTACCCATCGGCCTCTCCTTGGTCTTTGCTCGGTATCAGTTTAAATCCTATGCATTAGATCAATTATGTTCTGTGTGTGTGCGTGGGGGGGGGGGTTGTGTGTTTAAGTTGGGGGTAAATGAAAAGACAACATAAATCAAAGAAGAAATATTTGGGAAAAATAAAACAACTTTCAATGGCAAACTACCCTATCCTCGACTCTAATTCAAGCGAGGCTTCCAGGAGAAAATCTGGGGGGCACAGGGCCCAGGAGAGGCACATCCCCGCCCTGTTGACACACACATACGCAAAGGCACACACAGAGTCACCCACCCAGCACCTTACATTGCAATACCAGTGAGATCTGGTGAAAGAGACCTTCAGGCACAGCCCTGCCTAGGGAGGAGATGACGTGCAGCTCCCGACCTGCACCCTGGGGTGTGGGTGGGTGGAGCCAAAGGGCAGAGGGGAACAGCCAGCCTCTCGCCCTTGGTGTGACCTCGGGAAGGAGCCTCTCTGGCCACCTCCTTCCTTGGGAGGACCCCCCCCCCCCCACGCACACAGCCCTGGCTCCTTCTCAGCCGGCCACCTTCCTTTCCACGAAAGCTGGGGCACCCCGGCGGTCCAGACCAACGCTTGAGCCATGGCTAGCGGACACCTGATGCCGTCGGGGATCCCGAATTTCAAATGCTTCTTTTCTTTTGGCAGAACTGGCTTATGATCTGGACGTGGATGACGCACCTGGAAGCAAGCAGCACGTGAACCAGAAGGACAACGAGATAGCAGCCTCTCACAACCTGGGGAACAGCTGTTCCCCGCTGAAGGTTCTCACCAGCTTGGCCATCTACGTGGTGGGCTTCTTCCTGCTGGTGCACTGACTTCCCAGTGCTCGGCGCCCATGCTGCCCAGCGGCACCCTGTGGCCTTCCTCTGTAAAGGGAGCCACCTTCTTATTTTTTTTTCTATTTTTTTTTTATCTTGTATACCTCCTCTAGCCATTAAGTAGAAGACCAACCATGTGTTGTGTTTTCGAAAATCAATGGTGTCTTTGAGGAAGGTAAATTTTAGTGGTAGTGTAGGTCGTCTTTTTGCAAAGAAAAAAACTCAAGTTGTGCCAAATTATTTTCCTATGTTTGGTTGCTAGAACATGGTTACCATGTCTCCCTTTCTCTCTCTATTTCTCTTTCCCTTTGCATGGATTTCTTTGGAAAAAAATAAATAAATGTTCAAATAAAAGTGCACTGGGTCTTTCCTTGTAAGCCCTCATACATGGTGACCACGCGGTGCTTTTCCTACCCCTCACCTAGCTTTCTGTTCAGTACGGGAAAAATCCCATCAGGTGTCAACGAGGTCATTCAACCCTACCTCCCTGCCTGCCTGTTGTTGGGGGATCAATCCTGGCCCCAAGCCCCGGTCAAAGCCTCCCTCCCAACACATTCTCAATGCCTGATCTCCACGTGAAAGTCTTGAGTTAGAGTGTTCTTGCCAATGAACAAAAGGTATCTCAAAAAGTTCCCCTGTCTCTCTTTACGAATTTCCCTTTGCTGAAAGCGCTTCGCCCAAAGAGAAACCCTCCATCTGGGTCACGTTCAATCACGCGATTACCATCCTTCCTTCCCCCAACCCGAGAGACGTAGGCCCAAGAAAGAGTAACTGTGCGAAGAACTAACTCCCCAAGCTTCTCTGCTACTGTCTCGGGCTTGTCGTCTGTCACCCTTCTCCAGGGACAGGGCCATGGCGGGGCCAACAGTCACCCTGGGTCAGGCTGCAAAGGTGGGCATCGGGAAAGCCTTGATTTACAGCAAGTGACCGCGTCCACTCTTGGCTACAGGTGGGTTTCTTCGACACTTGTATCCTCGACAGCGAGGTTTTGTGTACCTGTTGCGTGTCGGGTACTGTACCAGACGCTGGAGGCAGGCGAAAACAAATATTTGGTCCCTGTTCTCCTGGAGCAGACGGTCTGGCACCAACACACCTTACCAGCTCTTTGCCGATTGTAGGCCAGTGTTCCCACTGAAATCTGGGTCTTACGTGTGCAACATCACAAACCATCATGGCGCCGATGCGGATATCTGGACATGCTGCTGCCGAAGAACCTCAGGAATAGCCAACTTGTCACTGTCACAATGCCTAGCATGTGGCTCATTTGCCAGGTGAGGTCAACAGAAACATTTGGTTTTTTTCAACAGAAACGTTATTGGTTCTTTCCAATGAGCAGGAACTCAACTCCCACCCGAGGACAAGGACAGGAGAAGCTGAATGAGTATGAGAAAGAGAGGGTGAGCCACCGTGAAGGAGCGTGAAAAAGGTCAAGGAAGGGACCAGAGAGTCCCCTTTGATTCTAGAAGGTGGTCCCAGCCAGGACCTCCAATTTCTGTCTGATGGCCAGAGGTCACCATGCGAGATGCGGGAGGTGCCATTACTCACAACTTATTGTCCCCCCCCTCCTGCTGTCACCAACACACTTCTGGCAGGGTCTCCTGTGGACCACAGGGCTCCAATATTTATTTTCGTCCTCTGCAGAAATTCTCACAAACACAAACTGGAAATGCTTGGTTTAGTGTTTCCTTCCGTTGCTTTTGTTGAAGACTATAATCAGTTGTATTTATTAATATGATTTCAGTGATTTGTAGCAGTTGGTAAGACTGGAAAGGGAATTATCTTTGTTTTTCAAACCATCATTATTTCTGTCTTTGAATGGGATTTGTACAAATCTTTGTTCTTGGATTCAGGAAACCTAAATACTGGGCAGGTTTGCTCCTGGGCCCCGGAGGGTGGTATTACAACAGCACGGGGGCCAGAAGAAAGAACTAGAGCCGACTTCTCGCCTAATAATCGTCCCTGTCATTCTTCAGGAAGGTTTTTATTTAATGTGGCAAGAAGAATTTGTGGTTCCGAGACCAGGTTTTATGCCTGCAGGCAGGAGAGGACTGTTCTAACGTCCATTCTTCCTCTCTGGGAGGCGAAAGGGATTATCAGCTTTTATTTTTTAATGTATTTATTTCTTTTTTTTAAAGATTTTATTTATTTATTTGACAGAGAGAGAGAGACAGCAAGAGAGGGAACACAAGCAGGGGGAGCGGGAGAGGGAGAAGCAGGCCTTCCACTGAGCAGGGAGCCCAACACGAGGCTCGATCCCAGGACCCCGGGACCATGACCTGAGCTGAAGGCAAACGTTTAACAACTGAGCCACCCAGGCGCCCCTTAATGTATTTATTTTTTAGATTTTATTTTTTTTTTTATTTTTTTAAGGGGGAGGGGCAGAAGGAGAGGGAGAGGAAGAATCTCAAGCAGGCTCCCACTGGTAAAGGCGAGAGTCAGGACAAGATGCCTAGGCTCTTTGTTGCTCCAATTTCGTAGCATCATTGTCTTGCCTGGTGCTGGTGTCACGTATGTGCTGTTCCCATATGCTTCTTAGGACTTCTCCAGCCTGAGGTCATATTTGACATACTTCAGTGCCCAGAACATGGCCCGAGCCAGCCAGTGTGTCTGCTGTCTTTGGTACACTGTCTACCAGCTTGGGTCCATCAAGGCTGAATGGTGGGGCAGAAGACACCTCTTCTGGGATATGCATAGCCTGCTGACTTCAGCTAAATGGTTGGGATGAAAATGAATAACCATACCCCGTGACAAACCATGGACACTCCGCCATCTTTTATTGACATTTTGTTTTACCCAATAGCTGGTCTCTTTTCACTTTCCGTCCGTGCCTTTCCCTGCCCTTCTATATTTTTTCTTCCTCTAGTTCAGAATCCAGTTTCACAGCTGGTTAGTGGCTTTTCATTTTTGAACTGTTTATTCTACCCTCTGATTTAAACTTCCTACACGCAAATTATGGTAAGATGACTATTTGGTCCTTAGAATAGGCCTGGCAGCTGGGAAGCTGTCCCATCGTGTTGGAAGTTTCCAGGCCTCCTTCTCATTTGAATGCACGTGTGAACCTCCAGCAGCTCCACTCTGGTACTTGACCAAGGTTAAATCAGGGAATAACCTGGGGAATCCCTAGGCTGGAAAACACCTGCTGGCTCACCCCGCCATCTTTGTTTGATGACTGCCTGAGGCAGGGCTCTCACTGGCTCACAGAGCAGCCCATCAGTTGCTGGACACCTCCAATTTTTATCAGATTTATTTTATTCAAAAGAAATACATATAGATAATAAAAATTCTAATAATAGAGCATTATATAAAGTTTTAGAAACAACATGTATCCCATAATTCCATCCTCCAAAAATATTTACTATTAAATATTTTATCTATATCCTTCTAGGCTTTCTTTCTCCGTATATGTATATTCACACTCATGAGATTATACCAAACATACAATTCCATACCATGAATCAGGCTTTATTAGGTTAAACCTAAGTCGGCCTTCCTCGAATTTTCACCCACGGGTCCTGGCTCATCCAGAAGGGCCAACGTGAAATGAAGCTACCACCACTCTTCACACAGCTGTTCTTCAACAATAGTTTTCAGTCACTGACTCTTGCCTGTTTGAGGATTTGTCTTCTCGTTGCTGTTCCTAACAGCTCCTTCAGCCCCTTCAGCCCTGCTCTGCATTCCGGCAGGTCCGTGGTTCTCGTGTGCTGTCCTGCCGGTCGCTGAGTCCACGGGGCCGCTGGAGTCCTAGCATGATGGAGCCTGGGTGCTTATGTTTCCACAGAAGCCCAAGGCCTCCGCCAGAGCAGTCCTAGAACTCAGACACTTGCTTAGAAGCCACCGTACACACCGCCTGAAGGATGAGCTTGGGGCCAACGGAAGCCCCCAGAGGTTTTTGCAAGAATGGCGGCCAAGCGGGGTCTCTTCTATCCCAGACTTCTGTAGTTGATTTTTTTTTAAAGCTGAATTCCAAGGACTTTTGATTTTACTTGTCTGTATATTGGGGCAGACACTAGACACCATGTGTTGTGTGAGTGTGAGTGTGTGTGCGTGTGCGTGTGTGTGTGTGTGTGTGTGTGTGTGTGGACTAGGGTGGAGACATTTTTTTTCTTGCCAAGGCCACGCGTTCGAAAGTCCTCTTTTGAAATTGTTCTCGAGCCAGTTTATGTACCATATACAAAAATTAGCCTCATTTCTTTATAGTCACACCTTGTTTGGAACCAAAAATAATGTTCTTCAGCTTCATCACCCACCTCATTCACAAGGTTTGCTGCCAAGTGGCTTTTAGCTGTTTCCAAAAATCAAATCTGCCTTCAGGAAACAAAGGCCTTCCTAAGAAGATTCCAAAAAATGTGCCATGGGCTATGGAGGGTTTTTTCCCAAAGAAAAGTTCTAGAGAATTTGAAGAGACTGTCTCTTGGAAGGACATAGCACTAGTCTGGATACAGGTCTGCTAAGGAACCAACAAAAGAAGCTCATTGCTTTTCATTCACTTTTATGTATTTAGAAATAAATATATTGAGGCACCTGGGTGGCTTAGTCATTAAGCGTCTGCCTTCGGCTCAGGTCATGATCCCAGGGTCCTGGGATCAAGCCCCGCATCAGGCTCCCTGCTCCTCGGGAGGGCCTGCTTCTCCCTCTCCCACTCCCCCCGCTTGTGTTCCCTCTCTTTCTGTGTCTCTCTCTGTCAAATAAGTAAATAAAATCTTAAAAAAAAAAAGAAATAAATGTATTGACCTTGATTCACGTTAAAAATAGAGTACAGGGCTGGCATACAGTTGGTGTTTAATAAGGGTTTGATGAACCCAATATTCATTATATAAGCATTTATTGAGCAAAGCTTTGTGCCAGACCCTGTGTCACGTGGGTTTCATTCACATCTGTTGAAGGAAACAGGCAAGAAATCATGGTACGGGGGCGCCTGGCTGGCTTGGTCAGGGGAGTGTGCAACTCTCGATCTCGGGGCTGTGAGCTTGAGCCCCACGCTGGGTGTAGAGATGACTTAAAAATAAAATCTTAAAAAAAAAAAAAGGAAATCACGGTACAATATAAACACTATAATAAGGGTGTATGTCGGATGCATGGGAGAGCAGAAGTCAGTGGGTCAGGGGTATAACCCTTGAAGAAAGTGTAGAAGAAAGGATATAAATTGTCCAGTGTTTGCAGAAAGCATAGAAGATGACTTGAAGAAATTGTCAAAATTTTCCACATTACCAAGGAGGAAGAGTGTCTCAGGCAGAGCAGCAGGACCCGGGTCCATAGTGGACCACACCCAAGGCTCTTCGTTGTTGGGCCACGTAAGACACCAGGGTGCCTGCCCTCGGAGCGGGGGGGGAGGCATACTGTGGGGGGGTGCATAGGGTATTGCCTAGCACTTAGAAGCGATGGACAATACATACACCCAGCAGTGTGGATATTTCTTAAAATCATACACAGTATGAGTAAAGAAAAACAAAGCAAGAAACCGAAGGGACTATATAGCATCTCACCATTGAAACGAATTAAGACATATTCACAGAGGACAGCACACATTTCCCAAAAATACATGCACGCCGAGGGATACACACTGACCACATTAAAATGGTCGCCTTTGCGTGCGAGTGGGCTTTGGGCATAAAAAGGAATAACGAATGAGTCAGACAGAGCAAGAGAGGGGGATCGTCCAGGCGAGCTCTGACGATATATCGACCGTGAACTAAGCAGCAGCTGTAACTCAACCCTTTGCACCTGAAGCCACAAACACAACCCAAGTCAAAGACAGAAGGGAGGGACAAGAAGAGGGAAGAAAGAAGGCAGCACAGGATTCCAGGAGAAACATCTCTCCGGGGCCTAGCATATAGTAGGCGCTCAATAAATGCATGTTGAGAAAATAAACAAATGAGCCAAGTGTTCTACCTCAGGCTACATGGACCTATTGGCCAAGCAAAGAGGCCTTCAGTTAGGTGGCATGTCTGCCACCGAGTTGTCTCGACTTAGCATTTTGGAGGTGATTCTGAAGTGAGTCACTCAGCTGGAGCCTCAGTTCGAGACAGCATGTTTAAGAGCTCTTTCGGACAGGTGATGATTATAGCTTTCTTTTGGGGTGAAAACCCCCAGTTTCCAGCACCATTAGGCAATGAAATTGTTACACTTATTCTGCTTCGCTGGAGTCCTGAACTCACCGTGATGCTCCAACACCTTCATTTTACAGATGTAGAAGCGGAGGCCCAGAGAGGCTAAGAGACATGCCTAAGGTCACACAGCAAGGTGGGTGCCGAGTCAGGATCGACTCGGAGCCGTTATACATACACGTCGCGTTATATATACGGCGTCCCCTTGACAGAGCAGAATGCACAAACGGTGACATTGGGGAGCTAAAGTCAAGGCTGTTTGAGGAAACCTGCGTGCATATGGACGGACTTAGTCGTACTGATCTTCATTTTGATTCTCGTGGCAGTTAAAAAAAAAAAAAACCTCTTATCTCACAAAACACATTGCCTTTCCAAATGAATGCATTCAAGCCAGGGCCTGCTCTAAACCAGTTAATGTTGCCCTTACAAATTGGAACCTGGGGTGCAGGAATTCCATCATCCTCCTGAAGCCTCACTTGTCACAACAGAGGCATTGTTCTTCTCACTCGTAAGGTTTGGTTTCGTGCCTTTTCTGTAAGATGTTAGGTATTTATTTTGTTTTGTTGGTGCTTTTGTAATCAGTCTAGACATGGGCCTACACCAGCCCATCCAGGAGGCAGATAAAACTCCCACAGTGGAATGAGGTAACCCCCTCCGAGCTGTTCTCTCCAGGGGAAGGCAGGACGGCAGCCCCCCTCAGCAAGCCCCCAAGCCAAAATGTTCGGGAAAACGACCACAGAACGGACTGAATTCCCTAATGAAGCAGGGAGGACATGTTCCGTCTCTGAAAATACTCCCAGTCCCACGGTAATCTTCATTTTGTCCCTGAGATGAATTTGCTGCCCACATTGTTGTCTAAATGCTGTCTCATTGCAAATGAAAAGTCTCTCTCTGCGGGGGTCAGAGAGACTGCTTACTCTGAGCCTCCGCAATTGAGGATTTGTAGACTTGACTTTACCCTGAGTAAACAAAGGCACCTATAGCAAGACAACAAACGGGGAGGGCATAGGGCACAGATTACTTGGATTTGATAGAGGTGGGTTTCCTCTGCCCTCTTTATGCAAATTGTTCTTGAATTTTTTCCTGTCGCAGAACGTATAGAGGCCTGACTTATGTTTCACAATTCACAGGGCTGATTACACTTACTTCATTGTCAATGGATAGTAACGCTGTTTCACCCTTCTGGAAAATCTAAAAAGGTTCATCCTTCCCGCAGAACCTCCCTGACACCATCTCTGTGACGGGAGAAGCTTCTGGAGCCCTGGCAATTCCGAGTAAGAATGTGTCTTCATGGGGCCCCTGGGTGGCTCAGTCGCTTAAGCGTCCAACTCTTGATCTCGGCTCAGGTCTTGATCTCAGGGTCATGAGTTCAAGGCCCACATTGTCTTAAATTTTTTTTTTTTAATTCTAAGAAAAGAATGTGAGGGGCGCCTGGGTGGCTCAGTTGGTTAAGCATCTGTCTTCGGCTCAGGTCATGATCCCGGGGTCCTGGGATCGAGCCCCGAGTAGAGTAGGGCTCCCTGCTCCGCGGGGGGTCTGCTTCTCCCTCTCCCACTCCCCCTGCTTGTGGTCCCTCTCTCACTGTGTCTCTCTGTGTCAAACAAATAAATAAAATCTTTAAAAATAAATAAATAAAATAAAAAGTAAAAAAAGATATGTCTTCAGCTTGCAGTCAATGAGACCATTCAGCCCGGGGTCTCGCACAGCACCAAGCTCCACCTCTTACACTAGGCAGTGCCACCGAAGTTCGAAGCTCGTGGAGTGAATGTCAGTGGCCACCAAGCACGAGCCAAACGTGAAATTTGACCATAATCCTCAGGTCTGACCTACTGCCGATAGAGATAGAGCGCCCATTAGTAACCTTAGGCTTGTTTCGTTTGGACTGGTATCATATTGTTTTCTGCCATTTTACCAACAAGAAAAGTTAGTCTCTCACGATTTCTAAAACTTGTGTATGGCTACAGTTGCAAAAACACAACAAGGCAAAAATATTGTCTAGGAGCAACAGCAAAAATAGGGCTGTTTGCAAACGGCCACGGACTGCCTGAACTTCTAAGTGAATGTCCTTTCTAACTCCTTAGGTAGAGCAGAGTCCTAAACCATCCAAGAAGGATTCAGTGCTTTCCCAATGTTTTGTTCAGTGTATCTGGCTGGATTTTAATTCTGGGAATATCAGTAAATTGTGTATGTATCATACAGAAAGCAAAGGGCATTTTTTTTTTTTTTGCCAAATCTGTTGGATTATAAAGAATTTGCCACATTACAGTTTTTGCAGCCCAGAAGCTCTTGGTTAAAGGTTGTCCTTCTATTATCATGAATATTTATAACACAGTTTTGGGTAGGTTTGCCTCCACGCCGCTCTTGAAGTGCTGATAAACATTGGTAGTTTCTCTGTCATCAAAATGGTTCTTTCTAGTGTCGATGGTCTCAGTTCCTGTGATTTCAGACACCCATTTAGTCCTATGGCCCCTGACCACATAAAATCTATGGGTCCCCAGCATGGACCCCTCACATGGATTCTGAGAAAACCTTAGAAAAGTGTAGAAGTTTTAGTCAGTATCCTCTTGCTGCCCATCATCAGGCCAGCCAACGTATCAATAAGAACATTATAGGGGCACCTGGGTGGCTCAGTCAGTTCTGAGTCCGACTCTTGATTTTGGCTCAGGTCATGATCCCAGAATCCTGGGATCGAGCCCCACATGGGGCTTCACGCTGGGTGTGGAGCCTGCTTGAGGATTCTCTCTCCCCCTCTCCCTCTGCCCCTCACCCCACTTGTGCTTTCTCTCTTTCTAAAATACATAAATAAATAGATCTTTTTCAAAAAGAACATTATAATAGATTCTCATCACAAGGGAAAAATGTAACTATATGAGATGATGGATGTTAACTAAACTTCTCGTGATAATCATTTCACAATCTACACATATATCAAATCATCATGTTGTGCACCTTAAACTTGTACAATGTTAGAGGCCAATTGTATTTCAATAAAACTGGGAGAAAACATTAGATATTATGTTCTTAAGTCCTGTGCAGCCTACTCAAGGCTTGTCCTGAGGCTCGCATGAGGGGGTGGACAGGACAGCATTTGGAATGGTTAGATGTATCCGCTAGAGGATTCGAAAGGACAAGTATCAAATTTTCGATGTGATGAAAGCTAGGCCTGAGGAGTGGGAAACCTCAGCTCTCTGGGGCCTTTGTACCTGCCCAGCACCCCCTGATGTAACACCACACCCTCCCTGTCTGAGTGAGGAGTCTCCTCAGCCTCAAATGGGCAGTGGTCCTCACAGCAAAAAAGTCTCTCAGAGACATCACAAGAAAAGACTTATGACTTCCAAACCTCCTCCCTCATCACCCTCTTCCAAGCATTTTATGCTTGAAGCTGGAAGTCAACTTGAAGAAAGAGGTGAAGATGAATACTATGAGTTGGACACTGGCTTCAGTGGAAGCCAAGAATCAGTGTTCCTTGGAACAGAGCATCACTGAAAATTGTCGGCCAAGGCCAACAGCCCACATGACCACTGTGAAAAATAGTTATTAATCTGTTTTGTCTCATCCCTTATTTCTTCTGAAATAGCCTTTTTAAAGCCTTGTCAATGCGGTTGGAATCCGGCCCCCGTTCTTTTGCACCTAGAGACTCATGATTCATTTTCAGTTGTCTTCCAACGCCTCTCCTATTGATCACTTTTGTTTCATCCCTTTGCTAGGGCAGGAGGTGAGGCCCAATGGGATCCCACCCATGACATTCACCCTCAGGAGACAGCCACATCCAACTGAAGTCACCGATCGACTGTTAGTCACAAGCTAGGTTTCTGAGAGGGCCTGTGCTCATTATAAAGATGAGTATCCATTACAGCCCTGCCGGAGCCGGGGAGCAGAATGAGAAGCGTCTGAAGATCAGGTTATATATAGCCAAACTGTGAGGGGGGGGTTAGGCTTCCCAAGAGTTGACCAGAACAGCTAAAGCCTGTGCTTTGAGCCGGCCACAGACCTAAGGAAAAAGGTACTCGTGTTCTCCAAGGCCCTGCCAGGCCTGTCCACCCAATTAACCCTAACGAGAGCTTGAGTTACAGAGTGACTTTTACCAGCGGTGAGGCAGGAAGTCCACCCGGTCACATACCCATATCCGACACCCCCTTCCCAGCAGGAGCCTACGGCTTGCACAGGGAAGCTTCGCAGTGATCCCTTTCTCCTTGTGTCTGGACTTGGCTGTGTTGATACATGGCTCCCCCCTCCTCATCGGTAAGCCACAGGCCTTGCTCCTGTTGCTTGAGTAAACACCTTTCAGCCTGGTCTGTGCTCTGAAACACAGTGAGTCACAGGCCTTCTCTCACGATCTGGCCCCGGCCCTTCCAGAAGTCTGGATTTCCAAGCTGGAGGGAGCCAGCAAGCAGGTACGGCTCAGCCCTGAGGTCTTCTGAGAGTCCCATCTTACTTTTTGGCCTTAGGCTCTAAATGGCATGTCAGAGCAGCTGAGCCCAGCTTCCTCCGTTGCTGAGCTCCTCAGAGGTGCCATCCACAATGTTCCCGGGAGTCCAGATGCAACTGGAAGCTTCTGAGCCGGCAGCCGGCCAGGACTGGTTTCCAGTGCCGTCCACATTCTTCCTCTCTGAGTTCTCCGGAAGCTGCAGAGCTTAGTGTTTCTTATCCAAAAATCTTCTGGCATTTTTTATTTGTAATAATTCCAAACCCACTGAACATTCTTATAACAACTGAGATTTGGGAGAGAGGGTGGAAAAAAAGGATCGGTTAGATGATTAAGGGCATACGCACTCCTAGGTGCTGATTTTCAAAGGGAAATGAATTTGATGGCCCCGTTTGAGCTCTCAGGGAGTGTTGATTTCCTGCCTGAGCCCCCACACAGCTTTTCTATTGTTAATCGGGTGGCTGCTTCGGATGGTGGAGGTGTAGGATTTGGGGTTGCCAGGGGCTGGGATCCAGTAAGGCTGGCCAGGTCTGGGAGTAGCTGAGCTTATGCCTCTCACACGAGGGCACTGGCAGAACTCACTGCTGCTGCTAGCCCAAGGCCCAGAGGGTGGGTTTTCTCACTCTTGGCATGTGCTATTCTGCATGCTGCATCCAGAAAGAGATGGAAATCATCCAGGGGCAGAGCAAACAGGCCCTCGAGGTCAACAAGCCCAGTCCCCTCAGCCGATAGATGGAGAAAGTAAGGCCCCCGGGGGTAAATGAGGGACATTGGGATGGTTCTAGAGCCTAGGGCCTCCTGGCTCTCAGTCCAAGACTCATCTGGTCCTAGCCCATGAGCAGCATCAGAAACAAGACAGCATCTGCCAGGCCAGAATTTGGAACTTTCTCCATATCAGAGTCCCTGGTTTCTTAATCTCTAACCCCTCCTGTCACCAGTGCTTGTGACAAAAATCAGACCAATAAATACCTCGCAGAACCTTTAAATTGCCTGGAGACTGGAAGACAAGTACTAGAGCAGTTGACAGGGAACCTATTAGAATAGGCATTTCTTGTGAGTCCTAAAAGACATGAATTTTCCCCAGAGAAACAGATGGAGATTCATTTCAAGGGCCAAGGAGAAGAAAAAACACATTTACTTAAATGACATGGTCTCTTTCTTCTTCAATGACTCAAGTACAGGCTCTTGCCTCTGCCCCTGGGGGCTTAGTAATGCACATATCTGGAGACCTGCTTCTCACATGTCTGCTCAGTCCTTCATTATAGGGAGAGAGAATTCGACTGCTGGTTCCAGAAACCGTTTTCCAAGAATAACAGTGTATCTGGCCCAATTTAATGCTTTCACTTCTACTTGCTGGCAGAATAAAGAGGCTGGGCATTCCCTTTTATCCACTCCCATCCCTGAGGTTTGGCTGAGACCCTTCTCTGGAAATCTCAGCTCTAAGGAGAGGTTCACACACTTGGTTTTTAAAACCAAGGGGAGACGTTGACAAAGGCAAGAAGGTATAAGTGAGGAGAAACTAATACCCTCCCTACAGTAGGAGCTAATAAGATTGGAACCATAACTCCAGCAATGCTAAGTGAAGGGGCCACAGGGACTTGGTGCAACCTGGGCCTCAGTGCACGATTCCAGAGGCCCTGGTGTCTCTTTGAGTATAAGGAACACTGCCTGAGAGATTATGGGGAGAAACTGAGCTCCTCTAGAGAAGGCTCCAGACACTATAGAGCCATCTGGTCTAGAGGAATCTATATTTGCATCTCAACACTACTGTCACAGAAAGCCATGGAGCCAGTTATCCTTCCTGAGATATGAATACCATCCGTGGGAACACAGAACATTAGTAGCTTGGAAACTCTTAACGGGCCTGGGGGAAAACTATATAAATTGTGAGAAAACAACCCTTGTGATCATTTCACTTCAGTGCACATTGAGTTTTTATCTTATATGGGTCCTTCTCCTTACATTTTTTTAAAACATGACAGAGTGGTTATAGCTTGTATTTAGCACTGAAATTTTGGAAGAAAATCTCTTCCTTAGTCAAAACCTCCATTTTAGTTCCCTCCAAACTAGTTCTTAAACCTTGTTGGGAAGGGGGAAGGAGACATTGAGGGGTGGTCTGAGATTTCCTTGAGAATCATATAAAAGCTTAGGTCTTTCCAGAAAAAAAAAAAAAAAAAACCCACACAGATACACTGTGATAAGCAACCTCTGTGATGGCTCCCAATATTTTCTTTGTAATCACACCCTTGAATAACCCCTTCCCCTTGACTGTAGGCTGGACTTAGTGACTTGTTTCAAATGAACTGGATGTGGCAAAAGTGGTGGGATTAGGTTATAAAAAGACTATGGCTTCCTTATGTATATTTCCCCACAATAATAATAATAATAATAATAACAATAATAAAAGACTGTGGCCTCCATCTTGCTTGTTTGGTCTCTTGCTCTCTTGCTCACTCACTCTGAGAAAGCCAACTGCCATCTTGTAAGCTACACTGTGGAGAGAGTCACATGGCAAAAAACTAATGTCTCTGGGCAATCGCTAGCAAGGAACTGAGACCTGCCAGCAGCCACGTGAGTAGAAGCAGATCCATGTTCAGAAAGCTCTCAGATGAACGCAGCACCAGGTAAGCCACACCTGGATTCCTGACACACAAACCTTGTGATAATAAATATTTGGTTTTTTAAGCTGTTAAATTTGGGGATCATTTGTTATACAGCAATAACTAACGCACATCCATGCACACAAGATTTTACACAGAGGTTCAGGGGATTCTAGGATATCCTAAATTACACTCCATGGCTCTGCCACATTAACTCCATGTTAAAAATCCCCAGACTGGGAGGCTCCTGGGTGGCTCAGTCAGTTAAGCATCTGCCTTCGGCTCAGGTCGATCTCAGGGTCCTGGGATCGAGCCCTCTGTCGGGCTCCCTACTCAGCGGGGAGTCTGCTCCTCCCCTCCCCCGCTTGTGCACGTGCTGGCTCGCTCTCTCAAAATAAATAATAAATCTAAACAAACAAACAAAAAAATCCCTAGACTGGGGGCACCTGGATGGTGCAGTCGGAGGAGGATGAGACTCTTTGTGTGTGTGTGTGTTGTGAGTTTGAGGCCCACACTGGGTGTGGAGACTACTTAAATAAATAAAAACTTTAAAAACAAAACAAAAAAACTTTAAAAACCTCCCTGGACCAGTGATGACCAATAGAAATATAATAAAAACCACACAGATATTTTAAATTTTCCAGTAGCCACATTAAAAAAGTAGAAAGAAACAGGTAAAAATAATTTTGATAGCACATTTTATTAAACTAACATGTCTAGAATATCATCATTTCAATGTGTAATCAATATTATTATTTATGAACTATTTCCCATTCTTGTTATAAATCTTTGAAATCAGTCATGTCTTTCAATACACAGGACATCTCAATTTGGACTAGAAATATTTCAAGTCCTCAATAGCCACAGGTGGCCAGTGGCCTCTGTGGTGGACAATGCAGCCCCAGACTAAAATGAAATTCAAGTAATGAAGAAACTTTGACTTCAACAAACTCTGGCTATCATAGTACCTGCTACCTGATAGGGAGGCTAGCAGGGCCTGCTGCTATTGAAAAAGTGCAAGGGGGTAAAGATGATAATACTCTCCACATTGATCTACAGCTCCAACATAATTTCTATCAAAATCCTAAGTAGGTTTTTTTTTTTTTTGGCAGAAACTGACAAGCTGATCTTAAAATTCATATGGAAATGCAAAGGACACATAATTGCTAAAACAATATTGAAAAAGAACAAAGTTGGATGAATGACACTTCCCATTTCAAAACTTATTACAAAGCAACAGTAATCAAGAGAGTGTGGTGGGTGTTATAAGCAAAAAGAAAAAAAGAAAAAAGAAATAATTAAAAGAAAAAGAGAGAGTGTGGTACTGGAATTGGATTGACATATAGATTAATGGGACAAAATTTAGAGTCCAAAATGAACCTATATATCTATGGTCAGTTGATTTTTTTAAAGATTTTATTTATTTATTTGAGAGAGAAAGAGAGAGAGCATGAGCGGGGGAGGGGCAGAGGCAGAGGAAGCGAGAGACTCTCAAGCAGACTCCCTGCTGAGCCCAGAGCCCAATGTGGGGCTCAATCCCACAAACCTGAAATCAAGAGCCGAAACTAAGAGTCAGATGCTTAACCAACTGAGCCACCCAGGCACCTCAATGGTCAGTTGATTTTTGACAAGTGTGCCAAGACCATTCAATGGGGAAAGAATAGTCTCTTCAACAAATGGTGCTAGGAAAACTGGATGTTCACATGTAAAAAAATGAAGTGGAACCCCTACCTCATACCATATACAAGAATTAACACAAAATGGATCAAAGACTTAAATGTGAGAGCTAAAACTATAAAGTTCCTAGAAGAAAACATAAGGTAAATCTTTATGACATCAGATTTGGCAGTGGTTACTTAGATACAACACCAAAAGTACATGCAAAAAAAAAGAAAGAAATAGAAATATTGGATGTCATCAGAATTTAAATGTTTGTGCTTTGAAGGACACCATCAAGAGAATGAAAAGACAACCCACAGAATGGGAAAATATATTATCAATCTGTACGTTTGATAAGGGACATGTATCTGAAATATATAAAGAATTCTTAGGGGCACCTGGGTGGCTCAGTTGCTTAAGAGTTTGCCTTGGGCTCAGGTCATGATCCTGGGGTCCTGGGATCAAGCAGGGAGTCTGCTTCTCCCTCTCCCTCTACCTTACCCATCATTTTCTCTCTCTCTCTCTCAAACAAATAAATAAAATCTTTAAAAAAAAAAGGGAATTCTTACAACTCAATAAAAAGGCAACCCAATTTAAAAATTGGGCAAAGGATCTAACAGACATTTCTGCAAAGATAGACAAATGGCCAATAAGTGCTTAACAAGGTGCCAACATGACCATGAGCCATTAGGGAAATACACATCAAAACTGCACTGAGATACCACTCGACACGCACTGGGATGACTATAATTTTTTCAAAAAGGAAAATAGCAAGTGGTGGAAAGGCTGTGAAGAAATGAAAACTCCTCCGCGTTGCTGATGGGAGTGGAAAGCTGTGCAGCTGTTTTGGAAAACAGTCTGGCCGTTCCTCAGAATGTTAAACAGAGAGGTAACCTATAACCCAACAACTCCACTCCTGTGTATATAGAATAACTAGAAGTAGGGACTCAAACAGATACTTGTACACCCATGGTCACTGCAGCATTGTTCACAATAACCAAAAGGTGGAAACAGCCCAAAGGCCGATTAGTGGGTAAATGGCAGCAGATAAACGGGTAACCAAAGTGGTTTAGCCATGTAATGGAATAGTATTCAGCCATAAAATGGTGATGTAGTGACATGGCAAGTTATAGTAACTTGGATGAACCTTGAAAACATGATGCTAAGTAAAAGAAAGCAGTCACAAGAGGCCACGTATTATATGATTCCATTTTAATGAAATGCCCAGAACAAGGGAAATCAGTAGAGACTGAAAGCAAATCAGTGTTTATCTCCGACCAGGGGATGGGGGGAGAGAGTGGGGAGTGATGGCTGATGGGTACAGGTTTCTTGTATGTTGATGTTGGGGATGTTGAAAATATTTAAAGATTTATTTTTTTTTAAGATTTCATTTATTTATTTGACAGAGAGACACACAGCGAGAGAGGGAACACAAGCAATGGGAGTGGGAGAGGGAGAAGCAGGCTTCCCGCGTAGCAGGGAGCCGGATGCGGGGCTCGATCCCAGGACCCTGGGATGATGACCTGAGCTGAAGGCAGATGCCCAACGACTGAGCCACCCAGGCGCCCCTATTTACTTTATTTTAGAGATAGAGCAGAGGGAGGGACAGAGGGAGAGAGAGAGAATCCCCAAGCAGACTCCCCGCTGAGCACAGAGCCGGATGCAGGGCTCAATCCCAGGACCCCGAGATCATGACCTGAGCCAAAACCAAGAGTCAGATGTTCAACCGACTGAGCCCCCCCCCCCCCCCCCGCCCAAATTTTATAAAATTAGACAGTGGCTATGGTTGCACAGCACTGAACGTGCTAAAAGTTACTCAACTGTACCTCTGAAATGGGTACATTTTGCCGTCCGGAGGCTGCATCCCAGTAAAGCTATCACCAAAGCTCCAGTGGCCTTTCAGGCATCCTTGGCGACACGGCATTGCCTCCCTTCTTTTTCAGGGCCATCTGGAGGCTGCCCCGTGCGGCGGAGACCGGGAGGGATGAAGACAATCAGAGTTAGGAGCCCCCGCTCAGCGCCGGCCCGCGTGCTGTCACATACGGTCATCTCCCGTCATCTGTGCTCTGGTTTTTCTCACTTCACACACCGGGGGAGTCGCTGGGTCAAAGCCATCCCACGAGGTAAGGGGTGGAGCCAGGATTGAAACAGAAGCCCGCCAACCCCAAGGTCGCGTTCCTCCCGCTCTCCCGCGCTCCCCTGGGAAATCCACATCGGGTATAAGGACAGGTTGCCTTAGTCAGCCTGGCAGGCGCTGCGCGTGTCCCAGCGCCACAGCCGGTCGGGGACGCTTTGAACCCTGGTCGTGGTGGCAAACTCAAACGCCCACTGGGGCTTGGCGGGTCACGAAGGGGGCCGGGCTCGGGAAAGGCTGTGGTGAATCGGGGACCGCGCGGCTCCTCTACAGGGAAAGGCGGGTACCGGCCCCAGCTCACTGTTGCCAAAGAGTCCCAAGGACCTGCGATGGCCAGATGCTGATTTTTCACAAGAAGCCAAACCTGTGGATGTTAAACACTGGCGACCGAGCCAGAGTTTTAAGGCCATCTCTGGGGCAAAGCCATCACTTGCCCTGTGATTCCAGCGGAGGGCCCACCAGTTGGCAGGTCTGAACTAGATAATCTCTGCTCCCTCTGGCTTTCGCATCGCCTGAGTCTCTCCCCCCCAGAACTGATCCTGCGGGCTCCGGTGAATGCAGGGTTCACGCACGGGTTTTCTGGACGCTCCGTGGCATTATCCCTGTGGGAAATCAGACCCCAGAGAACAGCCTCTCTGGGCCCGGGCTCCTAGTCTGCGGGGACGGCGGCCGAATATGGAAGACACTTTTCCTCCCCAGCGTGGCGGTGACTTCTCCTCGAGCTCTTCCCCGGGCCTATTGGGCGAGTGGGGAAATTCGGGCATGAGCGGCCCCCTGCATGGATGGCAAGTGGTGTCTGAGACTCCAAGCTTTCGAAATACAAGGCCTTGGTTGAATGTCTCCTACAAAGCCCCACCCAGTGCGGTAGGAAGGCGGCATTTTGAAGCCCCCACTCGTCGCTTTCTCCAGGGAGTAGGCCAGAGCCAGGAACGTGTACAAGGAGCTCCTTGAATTGTTAGGTTTTCACCGTGGATGTTGCCATGAATTTTGTGATTTCATCGAGGAATAGGTGCTACCTTATCCTTCTGGTGGTTTGGAAGGGATAAGGAATTAAATGTGATATTAATATTTGGCTTTTTAAAAACATACACTCATGGCTACAGGAGAGCCAAAATGAAAGAAAAATTCTTTTTGGCCAACAATTCCCCAGTGCATTAGAGTGGTCCCTGGAAGCATTATTAAGTCAAAAGATATAAAATGTTTCCACAGAATGTTGTTTTTTTAAGATTTTACTTATTTGAGAGAGCACAAGCAGAGCGGCAGGCAGAGAGGGAGAGGGAGAAGCAGGCTTTCCGCCGAGCAGGGAGCCCGACGCGGGGCTCGATCCCAGGACCCTGAGATCATGACCTGAGCCGAAGGCAGATGCTTAACAACTGAGCCACCGAGGGCGCCCCGAAATTTCTGTTTTTTAAGGCACCAAGTTTATAGTCATTTGTCACAGCAGCCACAGGAAACGATAGAGGAAGCCTGCATCTCAACTTCGGGCAGGACTCCTTCCGGGTTAGGGACCTCACCTGGCCCCTAAGGACGTACCAAAGAGGGGAGACCAACAGGGCCAACAAAGGCCTCGGTTCATTAGGGTGAGATTTTGGGGTCCAGGAACCTTAGGGAACACCACTGAAGAAAGTGGATTACTTTATCTCGAGTCACACAAATTTAGAACCTGCAGGAAACACAAGACTGGTGAAGTGCTTTATAACAAGACCGAGTCCTCCAAGCAAACTCGTTGGCAGGCATGACCCTCTGGGGGACCTGGTTCTGATGCTTCCAGAATCCACCTGGCAGGTGGGTGAGAAAGCACTAACCTCAAAGTATTTTGCCTAAACTTATTTATCGAATGCAAGCCCTCCCTCTTGGCCTCGGTTGCATCCTGGTAGCATCTGGGGAGCTTTTGAAAATCCCAACACACAAGTTGCAACCTAGACCAATTAGATCAGAATCTCTGGGGATGCGGGGCACCTGGGTGGCTCAGTCATTGGGTATCTGCCTTCGGCTCAGGTCGTGATCCCAGGGTCTTGGGATCGAGCCCCGCACTGGGCTCCCTGCTCTGCGGGAAGCCTGCTTCTCCCTCTCCCACTCCCCCTGCTTGTGTTCCCTCTCTCGCTGTGTCTCTCTCTGTCAAATAAATAAAATCTTAAAAAAAAAAAAAAAAGAATCTCTGGGGTTGGGCCTCAGATATCAGTGTGTTTCGAAGCGCCCCAGATGATCCCCACGTGCAGCCAAGGTTGGGGACTGCCCCTTAAGTCGTAACCCTCAGCCTCATCCACCTGCTTGCATAATGCGACCCTGGGAGGTCAGGATGGAGGAAGACAAGGGAAAAGGATCTTTTGAGATCTCACGTTCAACCTAGCTAG
Organism: Callorhinus ursinus; assembly: GCF_003265705.2. Classification (NCBI taxonomy): domain Eukaryota; kingdom Metazoa; phylum Chordata; class Mammalia; order Carnivora; family Otariidae; genus Callorhinus; species Callorhinus ursinus. The sequence goes on from NW_027397095.1 coordinate 1,648,147, forward strand.
AGAGAGGGAAAGAAAAGAAACAGTGAGTGGAACAAAAAGCTCTTCTGAGCCCCATATGAGGACCTCCAGATGAGTAGCCCAGCGGGATCAGTGCACCAGACAGTCTCACCCCCCGGTGGGCATTCCAGAAGCACCGATTGACAGGCTCCTGGTCCCCTTGGATGGGAAATGCCCCTGGGGTCCTGGGATTACTTGGTTTAAAATGGCACAAGTCCTTGAGCTGACAGGGGCATCCCTGGATGCTGTTATCCTGATAGAAAGCTCGTGTGGGATGTCATCAGAGCGACGACTGACCTCCTCCAGCAGAAAAGGACTAAAGACAACAAACTCTCTTTTCTCCTCCCCTTCCAGAGTTTTCTTCCCAGAATAATTATAATGTCTGTATAGAAATCTGGCTAGTCACTGTCATTTCGATGAACTATGGATCATTTATGCTTGGTTATCGTGCCCTGTAGAACCAAGTGGAAAAACCGTCATGCGAGTCTAATGAACTGTGTGTGAGGTTGGATTTCAACACGAAACTCTGTTTAGCAGTCTTCAATTGCTGCTCACTCTCATAGTGCTGTCCTAAGTCCACAATCTTCAAATATTCGAGGAAACATTTCTTCCTGGTGCTTGGCTCTCTTGAGTAATGGATGCCATCCGTTAAGTCACCAATGCTCAAAGCAGAGTTCTGTGTCTGAGACATTTGTAACTTTGAAAAATGCCAGTCAGACCTCAGAGATGAAAAAAGGGAGCCTTGGAGCAGGACTGTTGGAATAAAACATGACCAAATTTGCACCTTCCTTGCGTGTTTTCATAGCTACCAAATTCACGGTACCAACGGTGCTGGTTTATCGTGGAAATTGTAAATGCAGCAGAGCCCCTGGGAGCCAATATAACGAAAAGGTGGATTTGTGTTTGCTGTAGCCAGCCAAAAATAATGAAGCTGAAGCAGTCCTCAGAGAGAAAAAGGGCTCGGCCAGGAATGTGTGGGAAAACAAAACTACTCTGTGCCGCTCCAGCTCAGCTTGGGAGAAGAGAGAGTGTCAAGAAGGTCGAGTTTCGAGACTCTCCCTAGGAACTCATTGCAGGCCAGCAGATTTGCTCTGAAGTCATTGTCCAAGAAATAGGACGAGGCCTGGTTCCATCCAGCTCCCGACTAGACATGGCAAGTGGAGTCACCTTGGGCCATTGCTGTGTCCTGGGGGGAGATGGGTGGGGAGAAGGGCTCCCGTGGCGGGGGGGGGGGGGGGGGGGGGCCCGCAGGCAAGTAAGCCAAGCCTAAGAAGCAGTCAGAATCCTTTGGTAACAACTTAATGGCATTCCCCTCAGCTGAGGTAAGGGGGTTCCTGTTAGAAGCAGATGAACAGTTCCTGGCATGTTTACACAGCTAGTGAGTTTGTTGTCTAAGAAAGTTTCCGTTAATCAAATAGAGTGTATTTTGTTCAGAGTCGGATCCTTTTGAAAATAAACATCTGATCTTATTTCACTAGAAATCCACTGTTGCAGCCTATTCCGACGCTATCAGAGTTTTTCGCTCTTTAAATGCCACATTAAATAAACTGTATTTGGGGGTTTTTACCCCCTGCCCCGCCCCACCACCCACAAAAAATCCAAACTACAGCCCCCAAACCAGAGCACTGAAAATCGTGGCCTTCATGTCTCTGGTGGTGGCTGGTGGGACCCGCCGAAGCTTCAGCGGCACATTGCGTGTGATGACCATCAGCTCTCCTCCTGCAACTTGAGGATGGGAGAGCCTTTAACACCACATTTCCTTTGAAAGTCAAGGGTGTGCGCACTGGCAGTACATTTTTCCTCGTGGACGTAACCAATTTTAACTGATTTTTCTGGACCCACGAAAGCGCCATCAGCCCAAATTTCCCCAGAGCCTAAGTAAATAGAAGTTGCGTTGGTACGTGCATTTTTTAAACGTTTCAAGCATTTCAACTCCTACGGAAATATCCACAATCCATTTCAAAATGACACTGAAGGAGAAGAGGACAATCTCAATCTGCTCGTGTTTTAACTAACAGAGCCCTAACACTACCCGAGAGAAACATTCTAATGAAGTTAATTAAGAATTAATGAAGTTTACTAATTAGTAATTAATAAAGCTCTCATAATGTGACACCTGACATTTAGTTCTGTGATTTCTTTTTCTGGTTCCAGATGTTTTTTTAATTATAAGAAGAGCGCCGGCCTCATAAATGACGCTCTTCCATCTTTCCAATAGCCGTTGTTGATCCGTGGGCATTTTTTTTTTCTCTCTGTGACTCATAGTAAAGGTCATTTTTCTTATTCCTTTGATGTTCACAGATGCATTTACATTCGAACAAATCCACAAAGTACCAGGACCAGCTACAGAAAGACACACGTCTTTGGAAATATATTTCAGATGGAGATGTTTTAGAAAATGCTAATATACAAATCAGTCCAGCCTAAGATGGAGCTTCGCTGAGCCTCATCTGCAGTCTTAGACATAAACAGTGGGGCAACAAACTGCCTGGCCCAACTGAAGCAATCAGAGTTCCAATACACAACAAATTAGTTTCGCACCAAGGGAAAGGTCATTTCTTTAATCCATGTCTTTGGGGAATGTACACAAATGTCATTCTTCCCAACCTACGTAATTAAACAGTTTAACTGGTGTGGCCATTCACTGTTTATTTTCCCATTGGGTAATGGAAGGATGTTAGCATCAGGTGACAAGGAGAGTATAAAGACAGTTGCAAATGTGTGGATGATCCACCCCCCAGCCCGCGGGTGTGTGAGTGTGTGTGTGTGTGTGTGTGTGCGCGCGCGCACACGCGTGCACGTGTGACAGTTGCTTTCCCTCTCTCTAAGGGAGCCAGGAAAGGCTTGCCTCAGACCCCAGGGCAAGAATCAACATCAGAGAGCCTCTTTGCCAGGGAGGATGGGCTGCTCCAGCTTTCCTCCTTCCCTACCCGTGTGGCCACTGGATTTGGTTCTGGGACAACTGCCCACCTCACAAAGCCAGCGGCACAGGGTGCTCAGCGGGGAGGAGCAGCACCGGGTAGGGGTGGAGGAAGGAAGCACCGGATTGGAAGTCAGATACACCAGGCTTACGGTCCCGGCTCCCGCACCATGTGACCTTGGACATGTGCTCACTCTTGTCTGAAGTTCAATATCTGCCTCTCTAAAAGGAGTTAATCGTACATAAGGCAAAGGTTTGTGTAGGGTTCCGGGAGATGATCAGCGTGAAGCGAGGTTAGCACAGTCCTGGCAGGAAGTGAGTGCTCGGTCCGGGAAAACTCTGCCTCTGTGGACACAGGAAGATTCCAGGGGTTGCATGTAGGGGACAGGAGGAGCCATGATTGGAATGGGGCATGTGGAAGGACTTCTGGGGTGGCTGGCAGAGTCCCGTGCTGTGTCCTGGGTGGCGGTTACGAGGGCACTAATATTGCAGTAACTCACTGAGCGGTGCGTTTGTTCTTGGTGTTGTTCTGTATCTGCGTTTTATTTCCTAATAAAAAGATTACAGTAAATAAAGGACAACAATTGTTTGTCTTCAAAGGAAGGAAAGAAAAAGAAAAAGAAAGAAATAGGAAGGAAGGAAGGAAGGAAAAAGAAAAAGAGAAAGAAACAGGAAGGAAGGAAGGAAGGAAAA
>NW_027397095.1:1651766-1822112 GCF_003265705.2 Callorhinus ursinus
GGAAAAAGAAAAAGAGAAAGAAACAGGAAGGAAGGAAGGAAGGAAAAGAAAAAGAAAGAGAAAAAGAAAAGGAAAGAAACGAAGGCAGGCAGGCAGGCAGGCTTCCCTCCATGACCGCTGCCCGCCCTCTGACTCAAGAGCACAGCCGATTTCCCATTTTGTCCATGAATAAAGCTCTTTCCACTCGCCTTAGACCACTTCATCACTGCTGACTACCTCCACCCCCTCCTCCGGCCGCTCTGACCGCTGCTTTTCTTGCTCCCTTTTCTCAGCTGGCCTTTAATGTACCCGTGGCTCCCAAGGTCAGACCTGGGCCTCTGAATCTTCCCTGCCCCCTCTCCCTGGTGAGCTCATCCTCTCCCATGGCTCCCGTGACCGGCTCCATGCCAGGGCTTGCCCACACTCTATCTCCCGTTCTGGTCCCTCCCTTAGGCCTCAGACTCCTTCTAAGCACCTCATCTGGCCATGTCCACCTGGATGTGAAAAGGCACCCAGGCTTCATACACCCCTGTGCTTCTCAGTTTCCCATGTAAGGCGCCCCCGGCCTGCACCAGACCGTGAACTTTGATGTTAAGTCATCTCTACCCCCAGCATGGGGCTCGGAGCCGTGATCCCAAGATCGAGTCACACGCTCTACCGATAGAGCCCACCAGGCACCCCTTTATTTATTTACTTATTTACTATTATTTTTTTAAGTAAACTCTGCCCTTGGCTGTGAACCTGTAAGCACACCAAGCTGCTCTTACTACACCCTGCCCTCATTCAGCGCAAGTGAGCCTGGGGCCCTGCGCCACTGTCTTCAGCCCAGATCCAGTTTCTGCTGCCGCTTTATCCTGTCACCACTCTGGTTCTGCAGAGGTCCCCACCTTCCCGGATTCCTGTCTCTTACCCTGATTCAGACCTCACTCTCCCAAGGACGTTGCTATTCTAGCGGCCCCCGCATTGCCTTGAGTGAGCCCCGTTACGCCATGTGCCTCACTGGTCCAACCCAATCCAGGTTCTAACACTGATATGCATGGTGTTCTTTCCCTATTTGCCCCAGCTCTGTGATTGGGAGAGAGGTGCTCTTGCTGAGGTCACAGGCCCTGCTGAGATGGGCCACCACCACTGTCCTTCCAGAAAAGGTTATGAGGGACACTATTCAAAACCTTGACTACATCTTAGTGCTACGCATCTGGCCATTATAGACAGAGACTTTAGTCTGGATTATGCTGAAGGAAGAGAGATGTCTGCGGTGCTGAGGAAGGATGATCATTCAAGACGAGTAATTGTGCTTGTGTTAAGGAAGACTCCGCATCCATGACTGAGCAATGTCATCACTCACTGGTGGTGGGCAACAAGAAAACCAACACATCCGAGCCCCAGCCCTCCCCATCTGACCTGTCTTGAGCCTTACCAAAAGCCAGAGACTGTTTTGAATGCCCCTAGAATGACCAGAGGACCAAGTGTGTATGTAGACCCATGTGAAAATGGACTTGGGTCCAAGAGGACTCATGCCAAGGCCCCCTACTTCATAACCTCACACCCCTCCTAAACACTTAGGTCTCCAGCTACTCCAGACAAACACCAGCCGGCCCCATTCTTCTCCCTGCCCCACACTAAGCAGTCAGGGTCCCCACCAGCTTCTCCCTAGCACCTCAGAGGAAAGAACTTAGACTCCTTTCTTTCTTTTTTCCTTCACTTAGGTCTTAGAGGCACCTCAAACTTGACCTGTTGAATGGATACATTTACTTCCACCTGCCCCACCATCTGTTCCATCCAGTAAATAACACCACCATCCACCTACTCACACAATCCAATCAAGGCACCATTCTTTTTTCGGTTAACAGTTGTATTTATAACAGGCATCATTCATATGTCATAAAATTTAAACCTTTCAAGCATACAGCTCAGTGGTTTTAGCATATTGACCATGTTGTGCAACAATCACCATTATCTAATTCCAGAACATTTTCATCGCCCTGAAAAGAAGCCACGTACCTGTCAGTGGTTACTCCTCATTGGGCCCTACCTCCCTCACTTGGCCAACATAGTAGTCTGCTTCCTGTCTCTCTAATTTTGCCTATTCTGGGTATTTCGTGTACGTGGAGTTATGACATGTGGCCTTTGGTATGTGGCTTCTTTAACTTAGCCATAATGTTTTCAAAGTTCACCCATGTGGTAGCATGGATCCATATTTATGACTGAATAATAATCCATCGTATAGGTATAAAATTTTGCTTAACCATTCATCAGTTGATGGGCATTTGGCTTGTTTCCGTCCTTTGGTGATTGTGAACGCTGCTGCTATGAACATTTGAATGCAAGTGTTTCTTCGAATACCCACTTTCAATTCTCCTGGGTATACATCTAGGAGAGGAATTGGTAGGTTATATGGTAGTTCTATGTTTAACTTACTGAGGAACCACCAAACTGGTTTCCATAGTGGCTGTGCCATTTTGCATCCTACCAGCAACATATGAGGGTTCCAACTTCTCCACATCTTTGCCCATACTTGTTATTTTCCTTTTTTATAAAGTTTTTTTTTTTTTTTAATTTTAAGTGCCATCAACCTCCCAACATGGGGCTTAAACTCATAACCCCAAGATCAAGAGTCACACTCTCTACCAACTGAGCCCGCCAGGTGCCCCTTTACTTTGCTTTTTTAAAATTGTAGCCATCCTAGTGGGTGTGAAGGGGTACCTCATTGTGGTTTTGATTTGCATTTCCCTAATGGCACAATGTCAATCATCTTTACCCGTGCGTGTTGGCCATTTGTATCTTTTTTGGAGATACAAATGTCTTCGTGAGTCTCCTCTCTTGTTTTGTGGTGGTTCTCCTTTGGGCCTCTTGCACCTCCTCCCCCCTTCTTCTTAGGCTCCTTCGTGGGCTCCTTCTGTTCTGTCTGCCCCACCCCTCAGATTTGATCTTCCCTAGGGGTCTATCCAAAGTGCTTTGTTAAACAACAACAACAACAAACAAAAAACAAAAAACAAAGTGCTTTGTTTGTTCTCACTCCACACACTGTCTTTGGGTGATCTCATCTGCCCCATGGTTTCACCTCTGTCTCCAAGTTGGCAACTCCTGGATTTTCCTCTTCAGCCCAGATCTTTTTCCTGGGCTCCCGGCCCATATATCCAGCTGCCTCCCCGATGGCTTCACTTGGGTGTCTCACGGCACCTCACACACTCAACGTGCCCAGACAGCACTCACCCCTCTCCTACCATTCCAGAGCTACTCCTCCTCTGCTCGGTCACACGGGCCCAAAGTCTTCTTTGGCTCCTCATTCCAAATTTCTAATCAGTAACAACAGCCTACATATTCTACTTTGTGGATCTTTCCAAATAGACCATATGCCCAACAAAGACTTAGAACACTGAATTACTTTCTGGCCTACCACTCTAGGTAATAAACTATTCAAATAGAGCATGCTCATAAAATATTTTCAATTTGAATGAGTGCTTGACCGGTCTGAAATCTACTTCCTAGGTTAGGTATGAGAGGTGGGGCCCCTATTTCTGGGTTCAGTTTCACTTCTTTTCCTGCCTACTACCTCTTCCCTTGTCCATGACCTCATTATCTCTCACCTAGACTATGACGAGAGTCTCCTAATTGGTCCTCCTGCCTCCAGTCTCCCCTAGTTCTGAAATCTATTCTCTGCACTGACAGCAGGGTAAACTTCCAGAAGCACAGCTCTGATTATGTTGCACCTATTTAAAAAAAACTCTTCAATGGTTCTCCTTTGACTACACATATAAGCTAAAAATCTAAACTCATGGGCAAGTATTAGGCACCCAGCTGGCTCAGTCAGCAGAGCATGTGACTCGATCTCGGGGTTGTGAGTTCGAGCCCCACGTTGGGTGTAGAGATTACTTAAAAATAAACTGTTTTCAAAAATAAGTAAATAAGAAAACTCATAGGCAAGTATTGAAGATCCTTTGTGATTTGGCCCATACTGATTCTTCCAGCTTCATTTATTGTTCCTTCAGGGGCACTAAACTACCTGCCACGCCAAGAACACACTATTCTTCATTGCCCTCTGCCCCTTTGCACATGTTCTTGTTCTGTCTGTCTCCCTTGTTCCCTTCCTGTCCCTCTCCCACAACCACTGGCAAACTGTTATTCTCCAAGATCCAGTATAAATATAATCTCCTCTGTGAAGCTTTATTGAACTTTCCCGGACAGAGTTAGTCATTCAATTCCACTTGGTTCAGCTAGTGCACACTCAGCTCCTATTACATGTCATGCGATATTAGGCATAAGGGCACAATAATGATGAAGTATATGGGTCCGGTCCTGAAGGAGCTCATAGTACTGGGGGGAGGGGCATGTTAAGAAAAAAATGACCAGACAGCGTGGTAAATGCTGTGGAGAGAGAGTTCTACAAAAGTGATGGAAACACCTAAGAGGCAGTCAATAAACCTACCTGCAGGGGTCAGGGAAAGGTACTGTGAAGAGATGAAATGTGAGCCGTGTCTCAAAAGAGGCCGTGAGGTGAGCTAGAGGATGCAGAAGAAGGAGCGAGCTTGAGAAAGGAAATTCTGAGTTTGGTTGAGTCTGAGGCACCTGTGGAACATCCAGAAGACACTGAGAAGGCAGGTGGAAACACTAGGGGTCTGGAGCTCAGAAGACACACCTGCGAGGTGCTGATGCATATTCGAGAGATGGCAGCACTTGGTAGTAGTGGGAGCCGTGGGAGGCTGGGGGGGGTGGGAGGTAAGACTGGGAGGGAGGCTGGTGCGCACCTGGCCCCTTTCCCACAGGCCGCTGCACTCTTACTTCTCACGCGCGCTCTACATGGCACAACTACGAGGTTGAGCACAACTCAAGGGTGGAGGTTGAGGCTTGCCCGTGTTAGCGTTTCTCCTTCTCCCCTAGCATCTTCTCTACTGCCAGGCATACAGTAGGCACTCCATACCTGCTTGAACAGCAATCACTGAGATGAGGGGTGGATGTCAAGGGACTGTAGCTGTGAGAGACCATAATGTTCGTGGTTGTTTTCAGTGATGCTATTAAGGATCTCAGAGCCTTTGGGATGGGACCCAGAATAGGTTAGGGAAAGGGCTCAGCCCGAGAGAAGAGAACATCAAGAAACAGAGGTAGATGTCCTCCTCAAAAAGCTTTCAAACGAATAAGGTCAACACCCACCCTGTGTCACCCACCTCCTGCTGGGATCAGTTGTGACACAATCGGATCGAGGCTACAGTAGAGCATGTTTTGGGAAAAGCAGGACAAAATCGGATTCGGGAAATCACAGGTTTATTTCACTCCTAGCCCCTAGTGTGCTGAGGTCAGGCAGGCGTGAGGCAGGGAGTGAGCTCCAGAGGAGCCAGCCCTCCAGTGCACCTTGGGCGATTGGGTCAGGAGAAGGCTAAGGAGAAAGAGTGCCCCACTTTGCCCAAGAGCTTCTCAACTTCTGTGCAATGCACTGGACCACAGGCTTTAACAAATCCAGACTCTGGGAAGCAAAGAGGTCTTCTGCTGGCTGGCTGAGGAGGGCTAATGCGGGCCAAATATCTTCTCACTAGGTTTGGGGAACTCATCACTCAGTGCCGGGGCAGACTGGTGATGCAAAGTGCCGTGGGCTTGAGGCTTTAACCCGCCCAAGTGACAGCTTGATTTTCAGTCAACATTTTGCTCTATTTGCTTTATATCACATCGTTTCCACTAATCCATCCCTCAATCCAGCCATCAGTGCATCTTATTTGGGGGGTTTATTTCCACATAAGCTGCAGACACAAGTGCACTCTCCTCCCGAACGCTTGGCATTCACATAATTAACTAGAGTGTATAATGCATTTGTTTTTCTTTCTTCGAGGTAAAATTTGCACACAAGAATTGCACAAAGCTTCAGGGTACATTTGACAAGTTTTATTTTGATGATTATACACCTGTACCTCACAAGGTCTTATCAGAACGGGAAACCTGAGTTACTCATACTCCCCTCAGCAGACTCCACAGCCGACTGCATTCTGAGGTCATCTGACCGAGGAGCTAATGCATTTGCAGCGGATGCTAAGGTGACCTTTGTAGATGTAGCCGACACTGGAGTGGAAAGAACTGGTGAGCTTTATTGACTACAACAAATGCTAGAGAGGGCAAAATTCCCGGGCGCCTGGGTGGCTCAGTCGGTTAAGCATCCAACTCTTGATATCGGCTCAGGTCATGACCCCAGGGTCCTGGGATCCAGCCCTGCTCAGCGGGGAGTCTGCTTCTCCCTCTGCCCCTCTCCCGCTCATGCTCTTTCTCTCTCTCATATACATAAATAAATAAAAATTTTTTAAAAATCCAGAGTGCATTATTCCTTTAGGGTAGAAGGAATGCCGCACTGCAGCAAACCTCAGAGGCTGGGGAACGGGAGGAGAAAAAAGGGCGTAGGAGTAATCAGGTTGACGTTCAAGTGTACAGAATCGAGCTTCATTCACTCCCACCTCACTAAATCTAGAATTGCAGTAGTTTCAACCAGACAGGTGAAGGTTAACCTTTGAACTCTGTGTGCAAAAAGCAGGGATGGACCGGCAAGGCAATGATTAGACATCTGGAGGGGCCTCAGAAGGCAGGTCTCCGGCCTGGAGACACCCAGGACTTTGTGCTTAGCCAGGATGTGCTCCCTGCTCTCCCAACCACTCGTCATGTTCGGACTGATGAGGATCTTTTTAAAAAACTCATCTGAAAGTTGAATTTTTCACCAAGTCCAAGTTCCCTTCCCTCCCAGTTTCAGTGATTCAGGGTGGCCTGATGCCTTGGTCATTACAGAAGGAGTTCTGTCCTGGAGAAAACTGAAGGCTGAAATGTGGTTAAGGTCAGGGCTTTATCTAGCCGACAAGGCACTCTCTTCTCTCCTCACAGACTTAAGTCTCGAGCTACACATAAGATGCCCCCACCCAGGCCAACTATCTTTAGCCATGCCCTGCTGACAGCCTGAGCTAACCAAGTGGGTCAGATGCCAAAGCCAAGGGCAGGGAGCCTCTCCTCCATGGTGGCTACTGACCCACAAAACAAATGTCGGTTGTAGATCACACAATTATCAAAAGCGACTTCTGTTTGCAGTGACTGCTTCTTAAGGGGAAGGGGAAGGTGTTGGGGCCCTGTTTCTACCGTCGAGCGACCTACACCAGGTCATTAAGAAAGTGGACCTAACACTTGATTCCACACACTTTCTTTTTTACAGATATGTTTCATTCCTTCTGGTGGCTGGAACGAGGAAGGGTATGGAAGAGAACGCAGAAAGGAAAACGGCTGGGAGGGAAAAGGAAGATAGAAAATGATTGGAGGGGCCCCTGGGTGGCTCCATCAGTTAAGCGTCTGCCTTCAAGGCGCCTGGGTGGCTCAGTTGGTTAAGCAACTGACTTCGGCTCAGGTCATGATCCCAGAGTCCTGGGATCGAGTCCCACATCGGGCTCCCTGCTCTGCAGGAAGCCTGCTTCTCCCTCGGCTTGTGTTCCCTCTCTTGCTGTCTCTCTCTCTCTGTCAAATAAATAAATAAAATCTAAAAATTAAAAAAAAAGCGTCTGCCTTCAGCTCAGGTCATGATCTCAGGGTCCTGGGATCGAGTCCCGCATCAAGCAGGGAGCCTGCTTCTCCCTTTGCCTCTGCTGCGCCCCCTGCTTGTGCTCTCTCTCTCTGTCAAAATAAATAAAATTAAAAAAAAAAAAAAGAAAGAAAGAAAATGATTAGAAACATCGGCGCCAAGGTGGCTCAGTTGGTTAAGCATCTGACTCTTAGTGTCGGCTCAGGTCATGATCTCAGGGTCTTGAGATAAAGAGCCCCTTGCCAGGTTCTGCACTCAGTGCAGAGTCGGCTTGAGATTCTCTCTCTCCCTCTGCCCCTTCCCCTGCTCTCACTTTCTCTCTCTCTCTCTAAAATAAAATAAATAAATGAAAATCTTTTTTAAAAAATTATTGAAAAAGGTAAAGGCGTGTGTGGGGGGGTGCCTGGCTGGCTCAGTCGGTAGAGTGCAATTCTTGATCTCAGGGTCATGAGTTCGAGCTCCACATTGGTTGTAGAGATGACTTTTAAAAAAGTAAAAGATAAAGGGGGAAGGGAGGCAGGGCTTGGCACCAGGGGTACTGAGAAAAAGAAACTGGCAGATAGAAAGGTAAACGGGTAACAAGGAAACAGGAGATAGACGCAACAAGGGAAAGAAAATGAGACAGAGAAGATTGGGGTATCAGCCAGGCGGACCCTTTAATTTGATTGAGGGGGAAATTGAGGCCCAGAGAGGGAAGTGATTTGGCCAAAGACCTGCTGCTGGTTAATGCTTGAGCTGAGGCTAGAAGTCCGTCCTCCAGACTCCCGGGTCAGGAGCATGTCCATCCCAGCATAAGCAGCCTACATTCCAAACTTTCTTGGAGGGCCCCGACATCGTTTATTCAGGCAAGACGTTACATGACGAGTCTGAATTTAGGGGGGAGAGCAGAAGCCCCAGGTCCCACCAGACCAAGTCCGGGCAACCGAGAGCCACGGTGTGGTCAGAGCCGGAAGTCTCGGGCCCACGGGCACTGCCGAGTGAGGGGGTGCCCGCCAGGGGCTTGCAGGGGTCCCTGGGCCGACGGGGCGCCCCGTGGACGGACTGCCTTGGCCAGGAGGAGAAAACTCAAGCCCCGGGCCGCATATCGGTGCCTGCTGGGAGCACAGCCGCGTGCCCACTGCCCGCTCCCAGCACGGACGCGGAGACCGCACAGCGGCTCCCGGGAAATCGGACGCAGAAGGCGTGAAGGCTCCCCGACCGCAAGCTGCCCCTGGGCTCCCTCTGGGCTGGCCTCTCGGCTCTGCCGATCCAGGGCAAGAATGCGATCCGGGCCAACGCCAGGTTTGTCTTTCCGTTAGGGCCCCTCAAGCCTGACGGCTCCAGCAAGTACTTTGTGGTCGCCCCAAAGTACTCGGCAATTCACGGGGAAGCCCAGTCTAACCTGTCTCCCTCCCACAGCTTCACAAACTTTTCTCTCAACTTTCCCACGGCTGGATATAATTAGGCACAGAACCAGAGGTTCCTGAAGCCTGCCATATGCCTACATATATACCCATTTGCATGTGCAGAAAATGCTTTTGATCACCAAATCTTATATAGAAAAGCTGCTTATAGTGAAGTTGCTTAAAAAGCCCTCATCTAAGTGGCACTTACCTTTTTCAGGAGTAAATCTGGGTTTAATTCCTGCTTGGCCTCATCCAACCATGCAGGCAAGGTTCCTCACCTGCCTATTCTCTCAAAACCCTATGGAATCTTCCTTCAGTTCAATCCCAGGCTTAGAGTCATATGATCTGGGGAGGCCGTGGTGAATGTGACAAAGAATAAGTGCTGCCGGTAAGGACTGAAATGTCCTAGGTGGCAGACAAAGCTGAGTAGAGTGACTAGCACCTAATAGATGCTCAAGAAATATCTGCCGTAAGAGTCCTTTGCTGTCAGTCGACCCAACGTCATTTTGCTAACACCCGGAGAGATGAAGTGACTTGTCCAGGATCAATCAGCTGGTCGGTGACACAGCTTCCACTAGGTCATGGGTTGTTCATACGAAAGGGGAATTTTTAAAAAGTAGGATCCTTCTAGAATCACAGTCTTCAAGGATTGCCAAAGCAATCTCCTTGGACCTGGCACCCAGTGATAGACTGAAAGTGCTCACGATTACCGCGCACACTGGTTTTAGTCCTGCCCTCTGGCTCAACACAGAAGAAGCCACATCCTTCTACATGAAAAAGATTTGATGCCAGTCAACGCAACCTCTCCAAGGCCCCTAATCCTTCAACTGTTCTCCACTCTCACCATCCCTGTCACCCTCCTGTGGTTCATAGAAGTCCCTGGGACAGTGATGCCCAGAGGCGGGTGCCACCCTCTGAAGGGGACTGCCTGGCCAGTGCAGGGGCGTAATGTCCTCCCTGGCTCCTTCCTCCAGATGTTATCAGAGTGTGTTGGCTGTTTCAGCGGTCACGTGGCACTGTCCGCCCTTATTTAACGTGTGGTCAGCTCAACCCGCCTCCCCCGAAGGTCTTTTTCAAAGAACTGTTGTCGAACCGTGTCTCCCTCATGTGGTCTTTGTACAACCGAATCTTTGTAAACTCGGCACAGCACTCTCTGTGTGCCCCACGACCCAAGTTCTGGTCACTGAAGGAAGATGCCACTAGATTTTCCTGGGCCGGAAGGCCTAGGGCTAAATGTGGAAACTTGAGCTAAATGTTCTTCCGCGTTGGCTTTTTTTTTTTTCTATCTACTGTATTTTGATCTATAAGAAAATTAAATCGGGATAATTTCTGCAAACAGCTGGCACTTAATGGTTTAACAGCATGCGTATGTTGGGAAGAGTGGCATTTATTAAGCGAGTACTGTGTGCCAGGCATTGTTAAGTGCTTTATACATATTGCCTCATTCCTTCTGATAGAGGTGGGATCCTTATCTCTGGTTTACAGACAAGGAAGAGGAGGCTCAAGAGAGCCCACTGTTACCAAGGGGAAGAGCTGGGATTGGAACCTAGTCCTGATGAACTCCAAAAGCCATGTTTTTTCATTTACACTAGGGGTTCTTAACCTTGGCTGCACATCAGAATCACCTGGGGAGCTCTAGAGCCTCCCAACACCCAGGCCCCACCCCGGGCCAATTAAAGCCGTGTCCCCGGAGGCAGGGTCTGGGCCTGAGTAGGTTTTAAAGGCTGCCCAGGTTGGCGCCTGGGTGGCTCAGTCGGTTAAGCGTCTGCCTTTGGCTCAGGTCATGATCTCAGGGTCCTGGGATCGAGTCCCGCATCGGGCTCTCTACTCTGCAGAGAGCCTGTTTCTCCCTCTCCCCCTACTCTTCTCTCTCTCTCTGTCAAATAAATAAAACCCTTAAAAAAAAAAAAAAAGCTCCCCAGGTGATTCTAATGGAACGGTAAAACCGCTGCTTTCGACCGAGGTGCATTAGTCCGGCGTGGATGGGAGTGCAAGGGCGAGGCTCTCCACGTTTTTAGCACTGGCTGTTTCGAAAAGCAAGACTGAAGTCGTGTAAGGTGCTAGCATCCAACACATGGCGACGGAGAACATGAGCCTGGGCCTCCCTGATCTGGTGGAGGAGGTGAGGGCAGCCACAGAAGCTCCATTCTAACTTCAACCTCTCGAAGCTTCTGTGGTTCATGGCCTCCAAGCCACGGGCATTCTCCTGACTGTCTTCAGTTCCAAAAGACAGGCCCGGCCCATCTCCTGCGAGACCAGCCTACAGGTAGGTCCTCGACATTCTTCTGTGTTTCTTTGACGGATCAGAACCAAAGTCCTGGGATTTGGGTTCCTTCTGGGAGGTCGGCCTGGAGGAACGGAGACTGTGTGGAGTCCTTCCTGTTCTCTTCTGGCTGGTCCTTCCAGGGGAGAGCTCCTGATCAAGGGTTTTCAAAATTAGGAACGGACATGATGCAACTAAGAAAATAATTTGTATATTAGCAGGAGGTGCAAATCCCCAGAGAGCCCGCTGGAAAAAAAAATAAGACATTCCGAGTCAATGGGAAGTTGTAAAACCCAGCACCGTGAGAACAAAGGGCGCAACCATATGGAATAGCTTATGCGAGGCAAGGCAGGGGAACCCGCGTGGGAACAGCGCGGGCTCCAGAGAGACACCTAGATCCGTTCAGGGAGAAGCCAGGAAGCCCTGGGAATCTGAGAGAGCCGAAGGAGCCGTGGTTGGAGTAATTCCTCCAAAGAGGGGAGAGTTAGGCTAACCATCTTCTTCCTGCGCCTTCTGTTTTTCCTGGAGGTCGCGTGGGCACACGGGGTGACTTGATCCCCGTCCGGCCTCCAGTGCTGGCCTGAGCGGTTCTTTTGTCAGCAAATCCTGCATGTGGGTTTCCCCCTTGACAGCAGTCGGCGCCGTGGGAATAAACCGTGTATCTCTCAGAAACCGGAATGTGATCCCAGAGTCGGTTCCTGTCTGATTTAGGCGAAATACACATGTTCCCTTGGACTGTGGAGAAAAGGGGACCACGGGGCGCCTGGCTGGCTCAGTCCTTAGAGCATGCTACTCTTGATGTCTGGGTTGTGAGTTCGAGCCCCACACTGGGTGTGGATGTTACTTAAAAAAAATAAAATCTTAGGGGCGCCTGGGTGGCTCAGTCGTTAAGCGTCTGCCTTCGGCTCAGGTCAGGATCCCAGGGTCCTGGGATCGAGCCCTGCATCAGGCTCCCTGCTCGGGCGGGGAACCTACTTCTCCCTCTCCCTCTGTGTGCGTGAGAGCTCTCTCTCTCTCTCTCTCAAATAAATAAATAAATCTTTAAATAAAATAAAATCTTTAAAAAAAGGGAGGGGAGTACCAAGTGGTTTTCTTTTTTCTCTTCCTACTTTTCCTCCCTCCTTCTGTTCTTTTTCTTTCTATCTTTGTCTGTGGCCCTGAAGGAGTCAGGTAATGTCACCGCCGCGGACCTCCGTTTCTCCCCTGTTTGCCTGGGCAGACACCCCGAAGAGAGACTTGGAAGATAAACACAACATGTCAACACATTCAAAATGTTTCCCTCGCATGGATCTCCCCTCACACGTCTTTCTAACACTGGAGGCATGCGACATTTCCATGGGAGGAAAGTCTCAAAATAGCAAGTAGTAAACAGCGCCAAAGAGCCGGATGCAGCTTTGCCCTGTGCCAGCCCTCGGCCCTGCTCCTGTCCAGGGGGAAGCCAGCTCTTTCCAGCCCCAGGCGGCTAAGCCAGGCGACAGGGTCAGATAATCAACGGCAGGTGTCACACCCCAGAATAAACCCCGAAGGAAACAAAGAGGAGCTTACAGAACACTCAAGGTTTGACTGCCCACGGGGCAGCGTTGGCTGGCATGCTACAAGGCAGCCCTGCCCGGGGGACTGGATGGTTAAATCCCAAGTGTCCTTGGATGGGCAAGGAAGGTGAGCGGGAGAACAGAGGGGGTCCTGGGAGCTTCCAGCCAGGAGGGACTGAGGGAGACAACTGCAGTGTTTATTCAGCTTACAGCGTTCATTTTTCCCAAGTCATCTAAATGAGTTAAAGAGAAGAAAAAAAAAAATCATCCTACTGGATTGAGTCCATCACTAAATATTTGGGACACACGCTGAAAGGTTAGAAGCAAACTCCTGCAAAGAAATGATGGCTGGAATGAGGGAGTTGGCTACCAGAGGAGGGCTGGGACGAAGGCCAACAGTGACCCAAGAGAGAATGGGGAGCAGTGAAATGATCCATGAAGTTTCTTGGCATTTTCCAGCACTCCTGGAAAGAGAGCGGCTCATCAACTTCACTGAAGAATCTCCAAACAAATAGCTCAACTGTCTCCAGAAATGGGCTGGAAAACGGGACTGAAAGTTGTGGAATGACTAGTTCAAGTCTGGTGTCTGGGGCTTTCTACTGCGGTTTGGTGCGCCTCTGACCCCATTTGCCCTAATCTTCAAGGTCACACCAAGTGCCCGGCGACGTCCCAGGAGTGGTTTTCCCCATCCCCACCTGGACCTAACCTTCTCTCCCAGCCTCCGTCGTGGTGAGGGAGTGGATTTGAGCTGGTGATCTCCTTTGCCTCAAAAACAAAAACCTACCCCAATTAACCCAAGTGGTGTTTGACCGATTTTCCAACAGAAACCTCATGAGGAAAGGGGGAGAGGGACCAGTATAGTCAGCATCCCGTTAGACCGAATGTACCCCAAAGCTAGAAAAAGTGTCCAGAGCACTTCCTGTTTTGCCCTGGGGTCACCCCATGGCTATGGAAATGTCCTTCCAGGACCCAGGGACCCAGGTGCTGTGAGCCAAGGCTGAGCGGACGAAGCACGCAGAATGGCCCGGGGCTGGCACAAAGAGGGGGACAAAGAAGTGGGTCCAGGAACAAGGGCAGATCTGGACCCTCCACTGCGAGCCAGAGTAGAGGCCAGAAGGTGTACGAGAAAAAAAAAAAACGAAGAGACCCCAAAGGCACTGGCGCCTCCAGGCATGGCCTTGCTCGTGGGGCAGTCCTCCAGTCTGTGGATAAACGTGTGCTGTAAAGGATGCCCTCCTGGTCAGAACAATAACATCACCAGCACATTATTACGTGTGGTACAGACTGAAGTCCGTACTCCTGCCCCCCAGGAAGAGATCACAGTTTAATGTGGGGGAGCAGAACCCCAAAGCAGCTAACGCAAGACTAGAAATGGAGGGGCAGGTACACGGGGACTGCTCACCAGCATTCCTGAGAGCAAAGTGAAGCATCACTGTGGGGCTATTTTCATGGCAAGAAGCTCATATGCACCTTTAATCCCGAAGGAGCAAGAAGAAATATCCTTCAATCTCTGTTCCAAATCTGTGCTGAAAATTTACTTTAAATGTTTTATGATAAAGGCTACAAAGTCTTATTTAGCACACTTTCTAAGGATTTCTTCTGAAGCAATTTGTAAATGTTAGAAGTATAGGCTTCAGCAAAGCAAAACAATTGTGCTTTTTTAAAAAAGATTTTATTCATTTATTTGACAGAGAGAGAATTTTATCACTACAAAACATAACAAACCTGTACCCATTAGTAGTCACTCCCATTTCCCCCACCCCCCCCCAGCTCTAGGCAACCACTAATCTACTTTCTATGCTTGCCTAATCTGTTCATTTCATATAAATGGAATCACAAAATATGTGGTGTTTGGTAAATGGCTTCTTTCACTTAGCATAGTGTTTCCCGGTTCATCGTCGGGCAGGATGTATCAGTACCTCGTTCCTTTTACTGACCACATGATGCTCTATTGTATGGATACTTTGTTATCCTTTCCTCCACTGATGGACGTATGGGTTGTTTCCACCTTTGAACTATTCTGAATAATGCTGCTGTGAACATCCACGCACAAGGTTTGTATAGAACTGTGTGCTCAGTTCTCTTGAGGATACACCTAGGAATGGAATTGCTGGGCCAAATGGTAACTGTATGTTTAATCTTTTGAAGAACTGCCAGGACGTATTACAAATTGACAGCACCATTTGCCCAACCCACAGGCAACCTATGAGTTCCAATTTCTCCACGTTCTCACTGACACTTAATTGTCTTTTTGATTATAACCATCCTGAGTGTGAAGTAGTAGCTCACTATGGTTTTGATTTGCATTTCCCTAATGACTCCTGATGGTGAGCATTTTTTCACGTGCTTAATGGCCATTTGTATACCTTCTTTGGAGAAATGTCTATTCAAACCCTTTTTCCATTTTTAAATTGGGTTACTTGTTTTTTTATTGTTGAGTTGTAAGTAGGTTCTTTTAATATATGTTCTAGATACAAATCCCTTCTCAGACGTATGATTTGCAAATATTTTATCCCATTCTTTGGTTTTAAAAAGATTTCTAATGTAAAAACCGGGGTGCCTGGGTGGCGCAGTCGGTGAAGTGTCCAACTCTTGGTTCCTGCTCCGGTCGTGACCTCAGGGTTGTGGGACCCAGCCCCGCATCGGGATCTGTGCTCAGCATAGAGTCTGCTGGAGTTTCTCTCTCCCTCTCCCTTCGTCCCTCCCTGCCACGCACTCCTGCATTCTCTCTCTCTGAAATAAATAAAAAAATCTTTAAAACGAAAGAAACATAAAAACTACTCAAGGCTCCTGGCTGGCTCAGTCCGTGGAGCATGCAGCTCTTGATCTCAGGGTCATGAGTTCAAGTCCCACACTGGGCATGGAGCCTACTTAAAATAAAGTAAGTAGGTAAGAGTATGAACTAAGGATTTTTCTTTTTTTTTAAGATATTTATTTATTTGAGAGAGAGAAAGCATGAGCAGGGGGAGCGGCAGGCGGAGGGAGAAGGAGAAGCAGACTGCCCACTGAGCAGGGAGCCTGAGGCGGAGCTTGATCCCAGGACCCTCGGATCATGACCTGAGCTGAAGGCAGGCGCTTCACCGACTGAGCCACCCAGGTGCCCCAAGGATTTTTCTCTAGAGAGAAAAAAAGGGAAAGGTAAGCAATCCAAAATAGTCCTTGTTAATGGGGGGGGACCTCCAAACTATACCTTGAGTTTAGCTTTCTCTCTACTGACCATTCTATAGAAGTATCATGTTTGCCCAGAAATAAACCCTCACATCTATAGCCCATTGATCTTTTTAAAGATTTATTTATTTGTTTGAGAGAGAGAGTGTGTGTGTGTGTACGTGCAGGGCAAGGAACAGAGGGGAGAGGAACAAGCAGACTCCTTGCTGAGTGGGGAGCCTGATGTGGGGCTCGATCCCATGACACCGAGATCATGACTTGAGCCAAAATCAAGAGCCAGATGCTTAACCAACTGAGCCACCCAGGTGACCCATACAGTCAATTGATTTTTGATGAGGATGCCAAGACCATTGAATGGAGAAAGAATAGCCTATTGAACAAATGGTGCTGGGAAAACTGGGTTTGCACATGCAAAATAATGAAGTTGGACCCTTACCTTACATCACATACAAAAAAAAAAAAATTAAATAGATCAGACACCCAAATTTAAGAGCTAAAACTACAAAACTCTTAGAAGAAATCCCAGAGGGTTCTTTTAAATGATACCAAAATCATAGGCAGCAAAAGAAAAAAATAAATAAATTGAACTTCATCAAAACTGAAAACTTTTGTGCATCAAACACTATCCAGAGAGTGAAAAAACTCAGAGATGGGAGAAAAAAATTGTAAATCATGTATCTGATAAAATCTAAACCTCTGGAAGGATCTAAGAACTCCTGTACCTCAAAAGCAAAAAGACAAACCTCCCAGTTAAAATGGGCAAAGGACTTGAAGAGACATTTCTCCAAAGAAGATACACAAATGGCTCAACGGCGTGAGTCATCAGGGAAATGTGCTTCAAAACCACAGGAGAGAGAACATCATACCCAGCAGGTGGCTACAATAAAAGGGCGGGGGGGGGGAGAAGTGTTGGCAGGGATGTGGAGAAATTGGAATCCTCACATATTGCCCGTGGGAAGGTCAGATGGTACAACCTCTGTGGAAAACAGTTTGGTGGCTCCTCAAATGTGAAACAGAGCATGACCATCTGATCCAACAATGCCACAGCTAGGTATACACCCAGAGAATTGAACACGGAGACTCGAGCGGGCATCTGTACACCCATACCCGCGGCATCATTATTTATGAAGGTGGAAACAACCCAAGTGTCCATGCACAGGTGAGTGCCTAAACAGAACCCATACAATGGGGCATTGTTCAGCCTTAAAAAGAAATGAAATTCCTACATATGCCACAACTTTGGATGAACTTTGAAAACATTGTGCTATGGGGCGCCTGGGCGGCTCAGTCGGTGAAGCGGCTGCCTTCGGCTCAGGTCATGATCCTGGGATCCTGGGATCGAGCTCTGTGTGGGGCTCCCTGCTCAGCGGGGAGCCTGCTTCACCCTCTCCCTCTGCCCTTCCCCCCTGCTTGTGCTGGCTCTCTCTCTCTCTCTCTCAAATAAGTAAATATAATCTTTAGAAAAAAAAAAACAATATTGTGCTAAATGATATAAGGCAAACAGAAAAGGCTTGGATGATTCCGCTCATGTGAAATATCTAGGATGGACAAATACATAAAGACGGAAAGTAGATTAAGGTGACCAGGGCCTGGCAGGAGCAGGGGGGATGGGGAGTTATTGTTTCATGGGTACAGCGCTTCTGTTTGGGGTGATAAAATATTTTGGAAATAATAGTGGTGTTAGTTTTACACTGTGTAATTAATTAATGCTGCCAAATTGTATACTTAAAATGGCTCAAATGGTTGCTTTTTTCATCACAATAAAAAACAGTAGAAAGAGGTATTCTTTTTTAACCCCCATGTAGTGAATTGTAATGGTGAAGAGGGTCTGATGGGCAAAGGAGCAAATCCCTGGGTCAATTGGATTAAGAATGTCTAAACAAAACAAAAAGAGGGGGCACCTGGGTGGCTCAGTCGGTTAGGCAGCTGCCTTCGGCTCAAGTCATGGTCCCGGGGTCCTGGGATCAAGTCCCATACCGGACTTCTTGCTCAGCGGGGAGCCTGCTTCTCCCTCTCCCTCTGCCTGCCTCTCTGCCTACTTGTGCTCTCTATCTCTCTGTCAAATAAATAAATAAAATCTTAAAAAAAAAAAAAAGAGGAAGGTGACCCTAACAATGAGGAGTATACATCAGGCAAACAAGAATCCCAGCCAGAAGCAGAGAACAGAAGACTCCTGGCGAGTCGGGGACCCCTGCCGACCATCAGTCGGGAGGAGGTAGTGGAGGTCCACCAAACACAGCGGAGGTTCCTCACCTGCTTCCGGTCCAGTGTCCAGGGACCCTGCCCTCCGTTCTTTTGACAGAGGGGCTCTGCAAAGCTTCAAAGTCACAGCTACCATTCAGTCCCAACGAGACGTGTGAGGCCAGACCCGTCAAAGGCCACAAACCGAGTCTGTGTCCCAGGTGAGCCAGCACCATTGGCAATGGGTGTCCTGTGACCATGTCCAGCACCTGGTTACCCCTCGGGCCCTGGCCGGTCCCGTGGTCTAAGGTGGCGTGGACAAATGTGAGCTCCTGTATTCCTTCTCATCTGCGTCTCAGACAAAACGTGTCTGTTTTCCATTTGGTTCATGAGACCAAGGGAGTCCGCGTCCTCATCTGCTGGTCTCCTGGCCCCTCGGTTCCACTGTTGGCGACTCTGCCACTCAACTACTCACACCTGCCTGTTCGGGGTGGCCCCCCATCCCGGGACCGGTGCTTGCAATACCACGGAATGGAATGCAATTGTGCACAAAACCGGCGTTTGGTCTATATTCTCTAGGTCTTCTAGTTTGAGACTCCTGTTTGTGGAGCCAGATGCTTGCCTGGCTTCTTACCTTCTCCCCTGTCCTGCCCTGTGGTCCCGTGGAACTAGCTCCCCGTGCCCACCCACCCCCATTTCCTTCTACTTTTCAGTTTCGGGAAGGGTTCCTCTCTGCCCACCTGCTCTCAGTCTCACTGCTTACCCTTGCCACCAGGCTTGTGTGGTCCCTGATCTGGGCTCCCTGGGCTTTGCCCCCCTGCTTTATGTATACATGTTGCCCCGGGGGTCTTTACTCTAGTCCACCCACCTGCTTCGGAACACCAGCTCTAATTTGACTGAAAGTTTTCTCTCTCCCGACCCACTCAATGATCACAGTTGCCTAGAGTCTTAGCTCTGATGGATGACAGGCTTCTTACTCCGGTGGCAATGAAACCAAGCCGTAAGCCCAGCCCTTTTAAATAGAAAATAGATCTCTTAAAGGTTGTTCCAAGAAACTTCAAATTGTAAAGTGATGATGAACATCCCAAGAACACATTTTACCCCCAGTT
Organism: Callorhinus ursinus; assembly: GCF_003265705.2. Lineage (NCBI taxonomy): Eukaryota > Metazoa > Chordata > Mammalia > Carnivora > Otariidae > Callorhinus > Callorhinus ursinus. Next base: position 1,670,915 of record NW_027397095.1, read on the forward strand.
ACTTTGGGAGCTAAACACAGTCACGAAACATTCACTGGCAACAATAGTTTACCCAATAGACAAATTCAACCCATGCTTAGTGCTCCTATGAATTGAGGCACCCCCCCCCAGTTGAAATCACTTGAGATTTGGTGCTTAAAAAATAGAATTGAAGGAGTCATTGTGGAAAACCCAGAACTTTGTTGGGTTTCCTTATACTTATTTTTCATTCAATATTGTTTTTAGTTGATTTACATATATCGGCGGCATCAGAATTTCTCCACGCCTAGGGTCTCTAAAGTTTTTTTTATAAAATCCTGGATGGCCACTTTGTGACAGAGATATGTGGATTCCCCATAGTCCCGCTGGGAGTTATCTAGGCAGCGGGGACAAGGGAGAAAAAAGATGGAGTTGAGAAATGGGTGAGGTCCAGCTTGGGACATTTGCTTCAGGCCATCTCTTGGGTGCAGGGGCTGAACAAATGAAATTCAAAGCTAAAGCAGGGCTAAGACTAACAGACGTCCAGGTTCAGGTTTCAGCGAGTCACAGAAAGGCAACTTAAGTTCAAAGAACAGGCATTTGGCTCTATTTTTTTTCTTTTTATAAAGATTATAAAAAGCTCTTATGAAAAGAAAGTTAATTTCTGTGACTCATAAACAAAAGATCTCCAAAGCTCCATAAGGTTTCTATGCAATTATGTCAGAATGACTTGATGAGAAAATCAATAATCCCATGCTTCCTATGAGTGTATCTGTGAACACAGTATGCACTTCATGAGAGCAGGGTTAAGGAATGGTGTTGCTTGTCAAGGAAAGAAGGGGGCTCACTCTGGTTAATAACGAGAGCATTTCCGTGTGCACCAGGGCACCCAAACTTGACTTTGTCCGTGACTGGCTGCTAGCCACGTGGCGAGAGCATATATGAGAAACAGAAGCTCATTCTCCAGCCCCTAGGTAGGTACTAAGTTGAGCTGCTAAGAAATTATGGAGGTAAGTCATCGGGGGGGGGGGGGTGGTTCCCAGGTGTGGAAAAGCCAGTGACCCTCTGCATCAGGAATAGCTGAGAACAGGGAGTGCCCTCTGGGACCTCACAGCACTAAGACAGAAAATACAAGATCAGAAAAGAAGACTCAGGCAAATGTCCAAGAAAGACTCTAATATTTACACACTACCATACTTGACTTCTACATGTTACCCCAGCATCGGAAGGAAAAAAAAAATCCTTTCTGCAAACATGAGAAATGTTACCTCCAAAGAAGATGTCAGTTGCACATCAAGGTTCAAAGAACATACTCACTGCAATATCCCCAGCACCTTATTCTTACAAATTGTTTCCGAAGGTGATGCCAATAGCCGGTGACCCCGAGGAAGCTCTAGGTTGACTGCAACCACCCTCCACCCAGCTTTGGAGAGCCCAGCCTGCTCCTTGTCTCCGAGGGCCTCCTAAAGGAAAAGTGCACGTGAAGGGGGCCTAGAGTTGGGGACCTCTGAGGAGCCAGAGCGGCACAGGGAGACCAGGACCTGAGGAAGACAGACAGGCCAAGGGGACAGCAAAGGGAAGAAGAGGCACCATTTCACCCAGGAAGGGTGGATCCTATCCTCGAGGTCTAGCTCCGGCCCTGAGAACAGACGTGAAAGAGGAGCGCCCTGCCTCCACATAGCTGTCTGGGCGCCTTCCCTTGGCCAATCAAAGGTCCACTCAGGCCTCTCCTATAAATTCCAAGCTCCCGTATCCAACTGTCTGCTCAGCTCCTCCACGTAGATGTTGGATAAGTTTCTCCAACTTACCATGCCAAACCCCAAACTCCTGATTTTTGTCTACCTCCTTCTTCAAACCCACCCACAGTCCTCTCAATCTCTCTGAATGCAACTCTGTTCTTCCAGTTGCGTAGATCAAAGAGACCTCCGGCACCCTTCTTGACTCCTCATTTACTCTCAAACCCTACATCCAGCCCAACAGCAAACACTGTTGGCTCCAGCTTCAAACTATAGCCAGAATCCAATCACTTCTCATCTCCAGCATTTCCACCACCCTGCCCCGAGCCACCATTGTCTCGATCCTGGATGATGGCAGTGGCCCCCTCCATGCTTCTACTTTTATTCTCCTATACCCTATTCTAAACATGGCAGCCAGACTAATCCACGTAAACTGTACTCAGACCATGTCACTCCTGCTCGGCACGCTGCCATGACTCCCCATTCCATTCTCAGTCAAAGCCGAAGTCTTAATCATGGTCCACGAGGCTGTACGCGTTCTGGCCTTCCATTGTGCCTTCTTATACTGCTTACCCCCTCATGCATCCCACCCCAGCCACAACTTCCACATTGTTCCTTGAAAATGCCAAACACACTCTTATTTCAGAGCCTTTGCTCGGACTGCTCCCTCTTTCTGGAATTCTCTCCCCCACCCCAGATCCTCTAGTATATTTGGGTCTTGAGATGGGAAAAGTTAGACTTCCTTCTCTTCAGGAGGTAGGGGCAGGGAAACCAACCCTTTTCTCCAGAAATGTTCCTCAGTAGTCCGATGTCTCCTGTGCCCCCTCGCAAAGCCAGATCTGTCGAGAAGTTTGGGATGGGGTAGTTGGCCCTACTATTCGGGACAGATCACAACTGAGGCAACCGAGCTGAACAACTGCTGGGCTCCCATTCGGTGGGTCCTGTGGTTCGGGTGGGCCAGCTCTGGGCTCCAGTACTACTGGGCCACCCCCGATCTCCTCTGTTGCCTATCGCCACGAGTCTGTAAATTCTACTGGAAAAGGGTCCTTCTCTGTTTTGTTCACCGCTATTTTCCTAGCACCTCTATCAGTGCTTAGGACATAGTAATGCTCAATAAGTCTTTGTAGGATGAATGAATGAATGAATGAACCCACGAAATGACCCAGTATACCAGGGTGACCTTGCCTCCTGCCTGCATCTGAATCATCGCTCTTTCTACATTCTTCTCTCCCAACCTGTTGGTTCTCCCTGGCTTGACTTTCTCAGTTCTTTGTGCTGCGCCTCCTCCTATACCTTTTCCATGTCTCCTCCCCATTCCCAGTCCACAGCCCGAGCGCTGCTTGGACTGCCAGCACAGTTGGCAGGGGCTTCGACAACAGCTGTCCTATCCTGCTCGCTGGAGACCCAGTGGGGCACGTGCCATACTCAGTGCATTAGACACATTTTATTTAAGCCCGAGAACGCTACGTGGATGGCATCTCCAAACAAAGCCGGCTACCCTCCACGTGCCCTCAGATCAGGCCTCCTCCCTCAGACCAAGAAAAGGGGTGCTTTCTCTGCCCTTTGCGCCCCTACTGTTGACCCACCCAGCTGTCCTTCCTTGGCTTTGCCTCCCGTGGTTCCATTCAAGTGCCTTCCCGAGAAACCTCCCAGAGTCTGACTCACCCCATTCATTGTAAGGCCCAAGTTCTGAGTCTCCAGGACGCCTCGGCCTGAGCCCACCCCGGGGATGACCCACAGGAGGACTGAGGCCCGGATTTCAGCTGCCAATGGTAGCGAATTCTCCCAGAGCCCCCATTCACATCTTGTTCTCCGGCAATCCAGCCCAAGCGACCCGCATCACTGGGTAGCACGTTCCCTGGATGTTTTGTCTCTAACCAAAGACTTAAAAATCTTTGCCTGGGAATGGAGTGAAAAGCATTTTTGGAAATATTCAAAACATGCATCTCTGTTCCTCAATGAGAACCAAAGCCGAAGATGTGAGGTTTATAGGACATGTCAGTGGAAAAGATTACTTTTCTCAAAATACATTTGTTAAATGATAGGTAAAACAGCAAACGGATGGGAACCTACAACTGGGAGACAGCACAGGAAGGGGGAAATATGATTTTTATTATAAACATATGCATTTTATTATTTCTCCCAGTGAGGATGGGGATTGAGAAGCTGCAGCTGTGACAGGGCCGGGAGAGAGCCGTATTTTTAGACCTGTCACTTTAAAATATACCTTCGTCTGCTTTGCGGCAGCCTTTCTCTAAACAAGGCCCTCTTGGAGCCCGAACACAGGCGAAGATGAATATACGTGGGAAACAAATGACTAGCTCCCCTGGGCCGCAGGAGCGCGTGCGCGGCCAACCCCCCCCCCCCCCCCCGCCCCGCACTAGAACTTGGCTTGGCCCCGCCCCCACCCAGGCCCCGCTCCTGCCCTGGCTCCTCTGGTCCCACCTGGTACCAAGTCCTGTTGGTTCTTTCCCCAGAAGCCCCTTCCGCTGAGAACAAACGAGGGGCTACAGCTTAGTGGGGCCGCCTATGTGCTGTGGACACATTTCCTTTCATCTACTCCACTTCCCCACGAGGCAAGCAGGGGGATCAGCCCAGTTTACAGAGGAGACAGGGGGGAGGTTTCTTGCTCCGGGTTAGGGGGCTTGTAGGTGGTGGATGGGGGATTCGAACCCAGGTGCATCTGGCTCCGAAGCCCTTGCCCGCGCCATAGGCCGTGCTGTGGCTCCATCGTGCCGGCCGCCAGCCTGGGCGAGGCGCTACCCACCCCGGGGACCACCTCGCTGCCCAGCTGCCCCGAGGCCGGGGCCCGAGCCACAGCCCAGGCCACAGACGCTTCTTTCTCCACCTCCCCGCCTTCCTACGGTCCTGGGAACTCCCTGGGACTCGTATTCCAGAATCCTCACCCGCCCCCCCCCGAACACCCTGCCTGAGCCCCCACTTTCTCCCCGGCTTCTCTCCGCCAGTTAGCCTCCCTCACGTCCTCCTCCCGGACACCCGCGCTGGCCCTGCTCACTCCTGCCCCAGCGTCTCTGCTGGCGCTGCCCTCCTCCACCCCAACCCCCTTCCCCTCCACCCCCTTCAGCCCTGCTGAAGCCTTCGCCGAGGACTCCACAAAGGGGCGAGCCCTCTCCCACGGTCCGGTCCACTGCTGGGGTCTGTGCTCCGCTAAGGCATCTTCCAGTGGTCTCGCGGGGCTCTCTCCTGCCCACGGCACACTGCCCTCCTCCTCCCCTTTCTCCTCTTCCTCTGGGGTCTGGCCTGGCACCATATCCGGGCACAGAGCAGGTGCCCCGTGGTTTCTGGCCCCTTTTGACCTGATGCTACGAAGTCCCGGGCTAATGGGGTTTCCCCAAAGCAGACGGCTGCCGGGGAGGGATGTGACTCGTGGGGAAGCCACCACCTAGTTCACGGCGATGCCAGCACCTCCACCCCCCGGGGCGGGCTGTCCAGGGAGCTGAAAAGCCCTGGGTCAGGCCTTTCCACCAAGTGATCAGGCCTGTTTGCGTCCTGAAGTCAAGCAGCCCCTTTCTTCCTTGTGGCATCCAGAACCAAAGTCCTGGCACAACAAGTACGAGTGACAGGCACTTTATTACCGACATGTCATCGCCTACATGGGGCTGCTCTGCCGACAAGATGAGTTCTCCAGCCACTTTGCAAATGCCTGAATTATGGGTTTACTCAATCTCTCACGCTGCCAGGCTCAACATTTTCGTTTACTGCTCTTGTTACCCTTGGCATGGTTCCGGGGCTGGGGAAGGCAGAATTCTCCCAGGCTCACGGCTCCCTAGGGACTCCAAAAAATACCTTGCCTTAAACTCCAGCTCTTCTTTGGTCTGAAGGCATCTCTACGCCCTCTCCTCCCCCCCACCTGCCCACGGCGCCATCAGGGTCTCGGGCCTGCAGATAACAGTGGAGTGCACGTCCACGTCTTGGTCCTTGTTTTCAAAACCATTTCCTAGTGAAATTTCGTCATTTTGGGAAACAAGTCTGTCAGGAAATCATTTCAGGCAAAAATCAAATCCACAGCACTCCACACAAATAACAAACAGCCTGCAAAGCCCTTCAGTGGGACTCCAAGAACTGCCATTTGGAAGGGAGGTCAGGAAGTGGAGCGTAAGCATCTGGTGTTCTAAAAGCCTGGCCTGGGGGCTGTGTACAGATGTGAGAAGCCACAGGCTCTGGGGCCTGGCCTCTGAGTACCTTCTCTTTATTTATTTATTTTCTTTCCCGGGATTGATTTTTGGCCACCGGGGCACTGAGTCACCCAGATCTCAATTAATGCTGGAAATGCTACTCAAACACATCGACTATTTATCAGGGTGATGGGCCATTTTCACTGAGTATTTATTTTTTAATTAGCCAAAGTGCTAATTTGCTTAGCATTTCTTGGCATAATTGGTGCTGAGAGGTCTTTGAATCTTCAGATGGTCCCTTTTGTCACTCACTTTCCAATTCACTCTGGCTCCTTGGGCATATTGCAGAGATGGATTAACTCCGTATAGTCCAACACCTTTGTTTCCTGAAACTAGTGTGAAAACAAGCACTTTGACTCCTGGAGTGTCTCAAAAAGAAGATGAGTTAACAATAGTAGACTCTCCCCAAAACACCTCTCGTTGAAAGAGCACAGCGTGTTTCAAGAATGTTAACTACTTAAATCTCCCCCCACATCTGCATCCTGAATCCAGGCCATCCAGATAGCTCTCCCTGGATGAAATGTAGTCCCATCTAGAGTAAAATCCCCATGCGGAAGCTATAATTGCTGGAGTTGCAAGTTGATGGACAGTTTTTGGTCAACATCCAAAAAGTTGCTAACGCTGTAATGAGATCTTCATTGGAGGTCCCATTGGATCAAGATCTCCCCCCCTCCCATCTAATTGGAAAGACGATGCTTCTAGGCCTGTGTTTCTCAAGTGTAACCTATGGTCTGTAAGGTGCCTTCCCTTTTCCAGTGGCTGGCTTAAAATGCAAGAACAGGATGTGCTGATGGTTGGGTGAAGATCCTAGCCAGAGCAAAAAGCAAATGGGAGGTGGAGGCAAAGGCCAGCCGAATTCATTCCGGCTCGACTGCTAAAAATTCCCCAGATGTTAACTCAGAGAACTGGGAGTCCTACTTTCCCGCTGCTGCCACGGGCCTGGGCAAAAGGGATGTGGCTTGTAAGGGAATCCAGCCACTTGGTATAAGAAGGAAGCTGTGGGACACGCGGCCGGCTCAGTCAGTAGAACGTGCGCCTCTTGATCTCAGGGTCATGAGTTTGAGCCCCACATTGGGAGCAGAGATTACTTAATTTAGAAAAAGAGAGAAGGAAGATGTGAGGAAGATGTGACCACGGTGGGGGTGGAGGTGGCCTCATTTCCTCTTTTCATCATTCAATTTATGATACATTAAGAATTCTTCCAGTCTGGGGCACCTGGGTGGCTGAGTCGTTAAGCGTCTGCCTTCGGCTCAGGTCATGATCCCAGGGTCCTGGGATCCAGCCCTGCATCGAGCTCCCACCTGCTCCGCAGGAAGCCTGCCTCTCCCTCTCCCACTCCCCCTGCTTGTGTTCCCTCTCTCACTGTGTCTCTCTGTGTCAAATAAATAAATAAATAAAATCTTAAAAAAAAAAAAAAATTCTTCCAGTCTGCCTTATTCCACCCCCCCACCCGCCAAAGGCACTTTCCCTGACACCCCTTCTATAGAAAGGCAAGGCTCAAGAAGTTCAACATGAAGTGGATTTCTAGGGTGTTGGCCCCCGGGGAGTGATTTGCTTGCTTGTTTGTTTTTACCATGGCTCTCCATCCCTTGGGGAAGCTTGACTTACTTGGCAGCTGACCTTGGTAGAGCCTTCAATGCTATCTGCAATCTTATTTTTGTCCTGAGTCATCTGCCCCTCCCGTTCACCACACTGATGACGAATCCGAGACTTATCACTCTGCAAATCTCCAGCCCCGCCTCTGCTTCCTTCACTCTTAACAGGATGCCTTGCAGATGTCCTTACAGAGATCCATGCTATAGAATATGAACTTTCTTCTTCCTTCCCCTGTCTTCAAATTTATCTGTAGGTATATGTTTCCAAAACTGTCCTTTCTTCATTTCCCTCCAGTGTCAGCAAGGGGTGTCCTACCTCATCTCCAGTGTCTTGATGTCAGTCCCTCCCCGCTCTGAGCCCTTGATACATGGCTCATCATGTCTACTTTCTATGTCTTCAAACTCTCCCTCTCTGCTTACTTCTACCCCCCAGACCCCATAATTAAGTCCCGATTTGGGGGAGTCATCTTCTTTCATTTGCCCTTTAAATGGGGGTTCCGAAACAGGGCTCTGTCCTAGGCTTGCTCACACTCTCCCTATTGATCTCATGTCATGTACTCCCATGGTTCAAATACCTCCAAAACACCAGATTTCCCTCTGATCATATCCACTGCTTTCTCCCCTCATTTTCTTATGAGCTCCAGGCCCGTAATTCCAAATGTCTTCCGATGACACACAGCTCCACCTAGATATCCCATAGGCCTTTCAAACTTTGCCTGTCCAAATTGAAGACATCTTTCTTACCTCCCACTCTCAACTGGGTCCTTTACCTGTTTTCCCTCTCTCATTTGATAACCACAGGGCATTCACATGGCACTATTCATAGTAATTCCCAGATGGACACGACACAAATGTCTGTTCACAAAAGAATACGATACAGCATTAAGAAGGAAAGAGCGATTTCTATTAAAAAATGCATGGAGAAATCTCACGATGTTGTGTGAAAGAAGCCAAACAAAGGAATACATACGGCAGAATTCCATTCATACAAAGTTAGAAGACAGGTACAATTCCTCTATGGCATTAGTTGTCAGGTTAGTGACTACCCCTGGAGGGGGCTACATGACTGGGCACGGACCCGAGGGGCTTCTACAATGCTGGTAATGCTCCGGTTCTGATCTGGGTAATGGCCACCTAGCTGTGTTCAGACTGTGAAAATTCATCAAGCTGCCACTTAGGATTCGTGTGTGTTTTTATGCATATATTATACTTTATTGAAAATGCGTGTCTTGAACAATAGTAGCCATCTTTGCAACTTTTTAAGAGTTCTTCTGTCTCTGAAGCTTTTAAGGTATTTCACATACAAGTTGTCTCTTGAAATCCTCTCCTCCATTTCGAGGACCGTTTTCATCTCTTGCGTGGTCTGTTGCTGTTCTCCAGATGGGGCTCTCCACTCTTCATCTGTCTCCACCCTCACTCGGTCCTCTCCACTAACACCCACATCTGTTCACACCCTCCTCCTGTACTCGAAATCCTTTAGTGGATCCTCTTCATGGAACAAAAGGCACGGAAACATAGCCACGGATTGGAAGATGAAGGTCTAGGAGAAAGAGGTGTCAGTGAGGACACTTGGCAGCTGGGTGACACAAGGGAGGTGTCCTGAACAAAAATATGAAAGGCAAGAAGGTGAGTAAGCCCTGGAGGGGAGCGATGGGCTCAGATTAAGCCATACTGAGTTCGAAGTTAGTGGCTGACAAAATTGGGTGGAGGATCCAGATCTAAAGATTGAATCCAAGATTCAACATACAGGAACAAGTTGGGTACATAGGGGAGAGTAGTGAATCAACACCTCAGGTCAAGCCTACACAAGGGGAGACCGATTCTAAAGAGCAAGGGGTGACTTCTCATCGGGTAATTTGGCTCTGAAGGAAGTTAGCCCCTCTGCTAGAGTTGATCACACCTGAAAACTCAAATCGGTGCAGCAAATGATAGCTATGCTCTACTAACTCAGTGCCCATTCCTCAGGACATACAGCTGGAAGGGCCACCCAAAAGCTCCAGTGACTCCCAGTGGCCTGTAGCCTCCAGGGCTGGGACTTCCTTCCATCAGAGTCGCTAATAGCCGGGAGTCCACAGAAGAAACCATAGCCCTATCCCAAATCCTCAGCTCCTCCCCAAGGACATAGGGCTGAGAAAGAGACCCTGTTCCCTCTACTCTATTATGGCAGCAAGGACACGGTGCTGAGGCCCTTCTGTGGACCTTACCCTCAAAGGTACCACCTCCCACCAACCCCTTTTAGATCAAAACTCTCGTTTTTCAATCTGCCTTTAGTAAGTTTGCCAACCCTTTATTCTTCAGCCCACAATAATACTTTTTTGGTGTTTATTATATAGTGCCCAAATTGGGTTGGGGAAGAAGCAGGTTATCATACATCTATAGTATGTTCCTGTTTTAGTTATAAGAAATATATATATATATTTCAATGGTTATATAAACACTTTTTCATATATATACATGACAAATATATATATATATATATATATATGAAATAATGGGGGCACCTGGCTGGCTTAGCTGGTAGAGCATGCAACTCTTGATCTCAGAGTTGTGAGTTCAAGCCCCACGTCGGGTATGGAGCCTACTTAAAAATATATATATATTTTAAAGATTTTATTTATTTGACAGAGAGAGAGAGAGCAGAAGCAAGCAGAGCAGCGGGCAGAGGGAGAGGGAGAAGCAGGTTCCCCGCTGAGCAGGGAGCCCGACGCGGGGATGAATCCCAGGACCCTGGGATCTGACCTGAGCAGAAGGCAGACGCTTAACTGACTGAGCCACCAAGGTGCCCCTACTTAAACATATACATATATATATTATATATGAAAAAATGGAAGGAAATAGACCAAAATGTTAATAGTAAGTGTCTTTTAGAAATGAAATCGTGGGTAGTTTTATTTTCTTCTTTGTTTTTCTCTTTGTCATATCATTTTTAAATGCACATACATTATTTTTTTAACAAGGAGAAAATCCCCCAATGTCTTCTTTTACTCAAAAATTAAAAAGCATTTCCCGTTAACAGCACAACCTCCCTGAAGATAGCAACTACAGACTCTAAGGAAAAAAAAACTAAAAGAAAAAAGAAAGAAACCTGGAGATTCTGGAGAGTAAGAAACAAAACAAGGGGCGCCTGGTCAGCTCAACTGGTGGAGCATGTGACTCTTGGTCTCGGGGTTGTGAGTGTGAGCCCCATGTTGGGTGTAGAGATTACTTAAAAAAAATAAATAAATAAAATCTTAAAAAAAAAAAAGGCAGATTTTGGATGGGAGCTGAAATGGGGAAGAAAGGACTGGCATGGGGTGAGTTTCCATTTTTACAACTTATAGCCTGATCCCAGACTACCGTTGCAACATGGCACAAGACAGCTAAAACTCCAACAGAAAACCTTTCTGGCCTGAAGAACCAAATGTCAGAACTCAGGGTAACTACAGCCACTTGAAAATGCCAGGAGAATCCAGGAAAGGAGGGAAGTGGAACAGAAAAGCTCCATATTCTGTGAATAAACTTATACTTAGCCAAGGTCTCTGGCTTACCCTAGGACCCTTGAACCACACATGCCTAGGGCAGACTCAAATCACATTACAGCTAGAGGTAAAAGATTTGAGCTGATAATCAAGCTGAGCTGGTGAGACAGACTTTGCAGTCCGAGCCTAATTGCTTGTTAAAACAAAAACATCAACACTTTTGGAGGAATATATGAAAATCCAGAGTCTCTAGAACCTAACAATTACATTGCCCAGTATATGATTAGAATTACCAAATATACAAAACCAAAATCAACAAACAAAAAACAAAAACAGGGGTGCCTGGGTGGATCAGTTGGTTGGGCGTCTGCCTTCGTCTCAGGTCATGATCACGGGGTTGTGGAATTGAGCCCCACATCGGGCTCCCTGCTCAGTGAGGAGCCTGCTTTTCCCTCTCCCACTCCCCCTGCTTGTGCTTTCTCTCTTTCGCCCATTCTCAAGACAAAAAACTATCAGCTGAGCACAACACAAAGATGACTCAGAAGTTGGAATGATCAGACAAAGACTTTGAAGGAGGTATTATAACTATAGTCAATGAGTTGAAGAAAAATATGCTTGTAATGAATGTAAGAAAGAAGGATATCTCAAAAAAAAAAGGGAAATAGAAACTATAAAAAATGAATGACATTCTAAAACCAAAAAATATAGTATTTGGGGAAAAAACCTTGAATGGCCTTAGAGCAGCATGGAAAAGACAGAGAAAAAGTGAGCAAATGTGAAGAGATCACTAAAAATTCCCCAGTCTAAAGAAGAGAGAGAACGAAGATCAGAAAATAAAATGACCAGAGCCACAGGGATCTGTGAGACAGTATCAAAAGATCTAACGTACAAGGAATTGTCCCAGAAGGAGAGAAGAGGGAAGAAAAAAAAAATTTAATAATGGCAAAAACATCCCAAAATTTGGTGAACACCAGACCGGATAAATATGAAGAAAACCATGCCTAATACATCATGATCAAGTGGATGAAGGCCAAGGAAAAAAGTAAATCTTGCATATAGCCAGAGAGAAACAAAATATTACATATATATATAGGGGAATGAGCACTCAAGTGACCATGGTCTTCTTCCCAGAAACCAGGAAGGATGAAGACAGTTGGAACATCTCTAAAGTGCTAAAAGAAAAGCTGTCAACCCAGAATTCTATAACCAGTGGAAGAATCCTTCAAGAGTACAGATGAAGGGCACCTGGCTGGCTCAGTCGGTACAGTGTGTGACACTTGATCTCAAGGTCATGAGTTCGAGCCCCACCATGGGTGCGGAGATGACTTAAAATAAAAAAACTTTTAAAAAACAAAGTAAAGATGGGGCGCCTGGGTGGCTCAGTTGGTTAAGCGGCTGCCTTTGGCTCAGGTCATGATTCCAGGGTCCTGGGATCGAGCCCCACATCGGGCTCCCTGCTCAGTGGGAAGCCTGCTTCTCCCTCTCCCTCTGCTGCTCCTCCTGCTTGTGCTCTCTTTCTCTCTCTCAAATAAACAAATAAAATCTAAAAAAAAAAAAAGTGAAGATGAAACAAAGACATTTTAGATGAAAGAAAACTAAGAGAAACTAGTTGTCAGGAGACCTGCGCTATAGGAAATAAGTTCTTCAGACAGACGGGAAATCATACCAGAGGGAAACTCAGAAATTCAGAAAAGAATGGAGAACATAAGCAATAGTGCCCGAATATAAACTTAGTAATCAAAGTATTTATTTAGCCAAATGTCTAGGTATAAAATACTGCAAGGGGCTTAAGGGCTTACAAAAGATAGCAAAAGAATTTACTGAAAAGACAGGATTCACATTGTATCAGTAAAGTCATAAGCAGTTTCCTACTATTAAAGGCATGGTTAGTCTCCCTTCTTCACTATAAATATGTGAAGGCTTTAACCAGTGTGGCTGAAGGTGTCTCAGAGCTGATCAAAAATGGATCATTTCGTATGTCTCAAGAAGGTCTTGGTTTCACGAAGGCCAGTCTGTACTGGGATGGTGACTTCTCTCTTCTCTCTTTGCCATTTTTAACAAAACCCATTGCTTTTCTACTTGTCCACAGGGGATACACGTGCACTGCTGGATACCTCGAAACTTCCAGTTATATCTAGAAGCAAGTTACAAAATTACATGCTTATCACGACCATATAAAACTCCAATGAAACGTGTTTGTTAAGTTTTATTGAATTCAAAATAAAAATTATGATGAAATAGTATTTGAAAACAATTATAAAAATAATGTTCAAACACAATATTCAAAGAATTGTGGTTATAATGTTACTTCTACACAGTGTTAAGGCAATTTGGTATGACCATCTTGAGAAGCAAAATGTTAACAAGAACTTAAAAATGTTCATCCCACTTTTGGAAATTTCATTCATTAAAAAAACCAGGAAGGGGGCACCTGGCTGGCTCAGTCAGTTAAGCATCTGACTCTTGAGCTCAGCTCAGGTCTTGATCTCAGGGTCGTGGGTTCAAACCCCTCGTTGGGCTCCATGCTGGGCATGGCGCCTACTTCAAAAAAAAAAAAGAAGAAGAGGAAGAGGAAGAGGAAGAGGAAGAAGAAGAAGAAGAAGAAGAAGAAGAAGAAGAGGAAGAAGAAGCAGCAGCCCTGCCTATGAAAGTGTTCAATTCAGTATAATGGCAAGTAGTGCAAAGCTGAAAACAACCATTCCCAAGAGGAGGGAGATGACTAAGTAAACAACTGTCCATTCATAGGATAGAATATCAGGGAACTATTGGGGCACTTAGGTGGCTCAGTCAGTTAAGTGTCAGACTCTTGATTTGGGCTCAGGTCATGATCTCAGCGTTGTGGGATCAAGCCCTACATCGAGCTCTGTGCTGGGCGTGGAGCCTGCTTAAGATTCTCTCTCCCCCTCTCCCTCTGCTCTTCCCCCTCCCTCTCTTTCTCTCCCTCTCTTAAAAAACTTATTAGGAAACTATTGAAATACATTATGTGAAAAATGAAAGCATATAAAAATGTGTGTACTCTGATACTCGGTAACAAAAGCAAATTACAAAATTACATGCTTATCACGATCATGATAGTACACATATAGGTATTAATTCATTTGAAAAATTTTATTGACCATTTACTTTGTACCAGGCATTGTACTATGTGTAGGAGACACAAAGGTGAAAAAAACATGGTCCCTGCTCTGCAGGAGATTCAGTCTAAGTGCAAGTCATACAATCGAAGTGAAAAGTGTGGGGCGCCTGGCTGGCTCAGTCAGTGGAGCATGCGACTCTACCTCGGGGATGTGGGTTCAAGCCCCACGTTGGGTGTAGAGATTCCTTACAAATAAGATCTTAAACAAAAGTGAGAAGTGTTATAATCCACAAACTGCTTTTGGATGGCAGAAGGAACATTAAAGCCTGCTGAAAAATAAGGGAAGACTTTACAAAGGAGCTAAGACATAGGTGGACAATAATGAAAGGGAATATAAAAAACAGAGATCCGTTGTAGCAAGGTGGAAAGATTAGGAGTCATTTACCTTTCCACTTTCAAATTCTTTATAATGTTAAATGCTTTCATAATAAAAAAAATGGAAGCTGTAAAAATAAAACCTTTTATATCTGGCCACTGTGGGAAAGCTGTATGTGAAATAAACCACAAATATATTGTAAAAATAAAGAAAACACATTTTGAAAGAAAATGTAGACGGTTTTCTGGGCATCTTCCTCCTCCTCACTTCACATAGGGATGGGCCAGGCAGTTCTCCTGAGTGGGCAGTGACATTTCCTGCCCCCCCCCCACCCCCGCCACCACATGACACTTCACTTACAATGTCTACTCCAAATGGTGGTGGACTTACCTCCTTCACTAGGATTATTAATAGTCTGGAGCCCCTCAGTTTGGGTTTTTGTTTTTTTTTTTTTTTTTAAGATTTTATTTATTTATTTGAGACAGAGAGAATGAGAGAGAGAGAGCACATGAGAGGGTGGAGGGTCAGAGGGAGAAGCAGACTCCCCGCTGAGCGGGGAGCCCGATGCGGGACTCGATCCAGGGACTCCAGGATCATGACCTGAGCCGAAGGCAGTCGCTTAACCAACTGAGCCACCCAGGCGCCCTCAGTTTGGGGTTTTTGTTTTGTACCTGAAGCTAGGAAGTGGCCATGCCAGCAGAACTCCTTAGATTTCCAGGAGGCAATACTAGTTTCGTGGGCTGAATGGTTGCCCCACAAAAAGATGTGTCTGTGTCCTAATCTCTAGAAACTGTGATTATGACCTGACTTGGAAAAAGGGTCTTGGCAGACATAACTAAGCCAAGGATCTTGAAATGAGATCATCCGAGGGGCGCCTGGGTGGCTCAGTCGTTAAGCGTCTGCCTTTGGCTCAGGTCATGATCCTGGGACCCGGGGATCGAGCCCCGCATCGGGCTCCCTGCTCGGCGGGAAGCCTGCTTCTCCCTCTCCCACTCCCCCTGCTTGTGTTCCCTCTCTTGCTGTGTCCCTCTCTGTCAAAAAAAAAAAAATTAAAAAAAAAAAAAAAAAAGAAATGAGATCATCCGAGATTTAGGATGGGCCTTCTAAGAGAAAAGCAGAGGAAGATTTGGACTGGGACACGGGAAGAAAGCTGTGTGAAGATGGAATCGGAGACTGGAATCATGCAGCCCACAGATGAGGAACGCCTAAAGCCACCAGGAGCTGGAAGAGGCAAGGAAGCTATGATGGTTAATTCTAAGTGTCAACTTGGCTGGACCACAGGATACTGAGATACTTGCTCAAACATGGTTACTCTGAGTGTTTCTGTGAGGGTGCATTTCTGATGACATTAACATCAAATAGGCGCGCTTTGGGTAAAGCAGATTGCCCTCCCTAAGGTGGGCAGGCTTCATCCAAGCAGTTGAAAGCCAGAATAAAACAAAAAGATGACCCCACCCCCACCCCCAGCAAAAGAGAATTCTTCAGCAGTCTGACTTTCAACTTGATAGGAGACATTAACTCAGGCCTTCAGCCTCAAACTGGAACATTAGTTCTCCTGGGTCTCTCCCCTGCCGGCCCACTCTGCGGATTTTGGACTTGCAAGCCTTCATATTCCTTATGATGAATCTCTCTCTCTCTCGCCATAGAATATATATATCCTATTGGTTCTGTTTCTCTGGAGAAGCCTGACTAACACCTAAGGATAGTCTTCTAAAGGCAACAAGAGGGAGAAAACTCTGTTGACACCTTGATTTCAGACTCCTGGCTTCCAGAACTGAGAGAATGTGTTCAAATTGTCTTGAGCCTTCCACTTGGTGGTAAGGGACAGAGGCAGAGGGAGAAGCAGGCTCCCCGCTGAGCAGGGAGCCCCACTTGGGGCTCGATCCCAGGACCCGGGGATCATGACCTGAGCCGAAGGCAGACGCTTAACCATCTGAGACACCCAGGCGCCCCTTCCATGGGCATTTTTACATCCAACACAGGAGTCAGGGACATGTGCAAGAGTAAGAAGGCACAACGTCATGGAAACACCCACACAGACCTGGATTCAAATCCTGACTCTAGCACTCACCACCAGTCAGGAGCCGGGATGGGGGGGTGGGTGGTGTAAGAGCCTCACTTAACCCCCATGAAGCTATTTCCGCATCTAAGCAATGAAGCGTCCTCTAAGGAATAGACATCGTGTAGGTCACGTGCCTGGCCCACAGTACCAGTGATAAATCGTGCCTCTTCTCCTCCCCCCAACCCCTCCCTCTCTCCCCTGTGAGCTCCACAGGCAATCCCATCTGGCCTGACATCCCTGACTCCAGCCGGAATGCCTGAACCAGTTCTCCCAGCTTGTGTAGTGAGCACCCTGTTCTTGTCTCAGGAGAAAGTACCCCTTTACCCCGCCCCACCCCCACCAAAATCCTATTCCTCCTGAGAGCACAGCTCCCACTCCCCTGCCCCAGGAGGTCTTGCAATGCCCAGGCCAGGGTCCTCCCTGCCTCCTCTGAACTCCTAGAACACATTCCCTGAACAGTTCCTCTGGCTCTTAGTGGCGTCTACCTTTTGCTCCTTCCCTTCCTGTCTGTGCAGCCAGTTCCCAGCATGCAATCAGGCATTTTGGGAACTGGAAACCATTTCCCATAGAAACAATGTGATGGATGATTGTCAGGCTAGCGAAAAGAGTACTCAATACTCTATCGGGCTTTGAGCCTCTGGAAAGCAGGCCTCACATACATTCCAAGTATTATAATTATGATCCGTTCTGCATAAGGAGGAGCCAGAGAGATGGTGCCCCACTGTTCTGGCGGCACCATCTTGCATAGCCGCCTCCTGGGCTAATATCCATCCAGCCTCGGCTTCCCACGTGGTCCCAGCAAGGCGGCCTGCCTGTCGCCCGGGGCCCCGGGGCCCTCGGGGAGTCTGACTCACGGTGCCAGAAGGGTCGGTCGCCAGGGCCGGTCCCCTGCTGTCAGGCAGGTCCAGGACCAGCCACCCACCCAGGTGGGTGACCGAAGATGTCAGGGGAAAGGCCACCGGCCCAGCGGGGCACCCGGCACAGAGCTCAAGCAGCCTGACAGGCACAGAGTGCTGCCCCCGATGCACCAGGGAGGGCAGCAGGGAGGAGGGGGCCTCCTCGCCCTTGTCTGTGGCCTGGTGGCAGTGGCAGCAGGCTGCGGAGGGACCAGGGGAGCCGGCCTGGCCCACGTGGAGGCCAAAGTGAGCGTGGGCATGGGTCTCCTGGGACAGGGCTGCCTTTTCAGCCCCGACTCCAGCCTGGACAGCCACTTGCCCTTTTACTGGGACGAGGCTCGGAGAAGGGAGGTCCCTCCCTCTTGCAGCTCAGGGTTGGGGGCTCTTCCTCTGGCCCACGGGGAGATGAAGAGCAGCTCAGCACTCTGCCTGGGGCTCAGAGACAGGATGGAGGTCTGGGTCTGGGTTAGCCCATTTAACTCCATTTAGCGTCTGCTCCCCAACCCTCAAACTAGCATTATCAGCATCACCTGGGAACTTAATAGAAATGCGGACTCCCGGGAGCACCTGGCTGGCTCAGTCCGTTAGAGCACGCGACTCTTGACCTAGGGCTCTTGAGTTCAAGCCCCACATTGGGCATCGAGCTTACTTTCAAAATAAATAAATAAAAACAAAAAAGTCTTGCAAAAGCAAAGTCTCCCTATTAAAAAAAGGGGGGAAAAAAAAAAGGGGGGGGAAAAGAAATGCAGACTCCCAGCCCCCACCCCCACACCTACTCATTCATAATCTGCATTTTAATAAGATCCCCAGGTGTTTGGTATGTGCATTCAAGCTGGAGAAGCCCCGCCTTAATTGTTAAAGGCTGACTGGAATAAAACTTCCATTTGCAATTTGATGGTCTGGGACAGCAATGGTGGTTCCGGCCATGGTCAAAGCATAAAAACTTCCGAGGCCTGGTTGGGGTCAATCAAAGCCAAATTCACTGCAGGCCAGCACAACCTCCCCAAACACTCAAGAGGTGGAATTTCCAGCAGGGATACACAAGGTACCCAAGGGACTTCTGTGATGAGTGTCCATAACCAGCGACTGCTAGGTATTGCTGTATGTGTTTATCTTATCATCAACTAGACTGTAAGGTTTAAAAGGCCAGGAATGATACTGTATGAGTGTATATATTATGGGAGAAAAATGGCATATAATTAGGACAAGCTTTGAAGTAGGCGGACCTGCCTTCCGGGCCCAGAATTTCCACTAACTTACTGCATATGGTCTCAGTCATGGCACAGGGTCTTTGGGAACCTCAGTGTAGTCATCTGTATCACTAGTAGTTGTAAAAACCTGCTTCCCAGGATTGTTGGAGGATGAAATGAGTAAGCATCAAAAATGTGCCTTGTAGGGGCTCCGGGCTGGCTCAGTCGGTACGGCCTGTGACTCTTGCTATCAGGGTCATGAGTTCGAGCCCCATATTGGGCATAGAGATTACTTTTTTTTAAAAATGCACCTGGTAGTGCACCTGGGTAGTCGGTTAAGCATCTGCCTTTGGCTCGGGTCGTGATCTCAGGGTCCTGGGACCGAGCCCTGGGTCAGGCTCCTGCTCAGTGGGGAGTCTGCTTCTCCCGCTCCCTGTCCCTCCCCCCACTCATGCTTTCTCTGTCAAATAAATAAATAAAATCTTAAAAAAATAATAAAATAAATAAGTAAAAAATGTACCTGATAAATAATTACAGGCACTCAATGAAACAGTTACACCTTTCCCTAGGAATCTCGTAACCCCTGTGCCTAGCTCCAGGCCGGCCCATTTTAAATGCTAAGTAAAAATACCCCAGGTAAATAAAAAGATGCTAGGTAAATAAAAATAGGCTAGGTGCTGGATCTCCTCGATGGTCCTTAACAAACTGCATTTTAAATAAACAGCTCTTACCGTTAAAAGAAAATCTTTTGAGCAGAATTTTGGTCTAATACAATTTAAATGATAAAAAAAAAAAACACAAGGAAAGTGCCTTTTAGGCACTGAGATTAGGACTCAAGGGAGCTGAACTGGTTTTAGCAGGAGACACAGGGTTCTGAAGGTGGTCTAGGTGAGAGGTTACAACTGGTTGGACTAAGGTCATGACAGGAGGTGTAGGGAAATGACCGATTTCAGAATATACTTTCAAGATAGCCATGATATGGCATATTAACATTCTTATGTACATTAAATTAGAAAATGGATGTAAAAGTTTTCTCATATTTTGGGTATCAAGATGATAGACAACTATAAAAGACTAGAAAAAAACCATGCAAATAAAAAGGTTATACCCTAAGGTTAATATAGAAAGTTCTTTAAATTTCTGCTCAAAATTAAAGACACAGTAGTCAGTAAATTTATTTTTATTATTAATCTATTTATTGATAAAACGAAACATGTTGAAAATCTGCAAAAAAAAACAGCTTATGGAGCGCCCGGGTGGCTCAGTCGGTTGAGCTGCTGCCTTCGGCTCAGGTCATGATCCCGGGGTCCCTGTTCGAGCCCCGCATGGGGCCCCCAGCTCAGCGGGCAATCTCCTTCTCCCTCTCCCTCTGCCCCTCCCCCCACCTCGCGCTCTCTCTAGCTTGCGCTCCCTCTCTCAAGTCAATGAATAAAATCTTGAAAAAAATAAATAACTTACTGTTTTCCTGTTTTTCCAAACAGCAACGCAAATCATCCTTGCCACGGACATTTTTGGAAAACACTGGAAAGTAAAAAGCTAGCTCTTTCCTTGCAGTTCAGAGGCAGAGGCTAGGGTGCGTTCAAGATTCAGCTCCATCCCTGGCCCTGCGAGGGAGGCCCTGTGGCTGGAGGTGTCCTGGACATTAATACTGCTTTACAAGAGGTGCGGAAGACCGCCCTCATCCAGGATGGCCTAGCACCGGGAATTCACAAAAGCTGCCAGAGCCTTCGACAAGGCCAAGCCCACCTTTGTGTGCTTGCATCCAACTGTGACGAGCCTGTGTAAGTCAAGTTGGTGGAGGCCCTTTGTGCTGAACACCAAATCAACCTAATTAAGGTTGATGACAACAAGAAACGAGGGGAGAGAGGCCCCTGTGGAACGAACACAGGGGGAGAGCCCCCCACCCCACCCCCCCGGGCCAAGTACTTGCTTGCAGCTGTGTTATAGTGAAGGACGATGGCAAAGAGTCTCAGGCCAGGGATGTCATTGAGGAGTACTTCAAACGCAAGAAACGAACAAATGAAAAGAGTTGGCTCTTGTTCCTCAAAGAAAAAAAAAAAATCTAAAATTTGCTATAATACCACCAGCCAGCCACATATGTCGATGCGAACGTTTTGGAATATTTCCTTCCATTATTTCTCTCTCTCTTATATTTATATAATATAAATATTATTATCTCTTTTGTATTTATATAATTTAAATAAAGAGAGACGGGGGTGGGGGCGGGGGGCACCTGGCTGGCTCGGTCGTTAGAGGGTGCGATTCTCAATCTCAGGGTTGTGAGTTCGAGCCCCACCTTGGGTGTAGAGATTACTTAAAATTTAAAATAAAATCTTTTTTAAAAATGAGAGAGAGAATCTGAATCTGAAGATCAAAATAATTACCTGTTATTACTGTTGTTTTATACAAAAGTTTGTTGGTCTCAGAAGACGATGGGCCAGGGGTGCCTGGGTGGCTCAGTCGTTAGGCGTCTGCCTTCGGCTCAGGTCATGGTCCCGGGGTCCTGGGATGGAGCCCCGCATCGGGCTCCCTGCTCTGCGGGGAGCCTGTTTCTCCCTCTCCCACTCCCCCTGCTTGTGTTCCCTCTCTTGCTGTGTCTCTCTCTGTCAAATACATAAATAAAATCTTGAAAAAAAAAAAAAGAAGAAGAAGAAGAAGAAGACAATGGGCCAGCTGGGTTTCCTTTCTCGCTGAGCACTGAGTGCTCTGGAAACCCAGGCTTCGAAACCGGCCACACTAAGACATTTCCCTGGTTCCGTGGCTCACCGCAGATCTCCACATGATGTGTGCTACACAACCATGCTTTCAAAGAGAATATGCTGAATAGAAAGTGGGGGAATAAGAACACATCTGAATTGGTGACCAGTCCAACACAATCCATGTTTCCAACCCAATGGCCTTTTCTAGCAAAATAACGAGAAGTTGAAATAAGGGGCTAGGAGACAAGTGCCTTTGACAACTTAACTCTGGGCGTGCCTGGCTGGCTCAGTCGGTGGAGCGTGGGACTCTTGATCTCAGGATTGTGAGTTCGAGCCCCATGTTGGGTGGAGAGCTTGCTTTAAAAAGATAATAAAATACAATTTCTGAAAAGAAAGAAAACTTAACTCTGGCTTTGTCTAGTACAAACCCTCTAAGCACACACTGTTTCTACTTTAACTGGGACAGAAAGAGGAGGTACTTGAAATCGAGCAGGAGACACATTCTTTCATTGATCTAGGGGAGAGGAAAGCATGTCTCTCGATCATTGGTCTTTCTCCACCCAGGCTTGACCCCAGGCTCTCATGGCCTGGATAAATGCTGTTTCTCTTCTGTCCTCTGTCCAAATCTTGTTCTTGATCCTGAAGGCCCTAGGTTGGAAGTAGGAAGGCATGGTTTCGAATCCTCCTTTCTGCTACTTGTAGTGCGGCCTTGGCTGCGACAGGGAACCCCTCAGACCCTCAGTTTCTACATCTGTAAAATGAGGATAATGATATTACCTCTCTCCTTGGGTTATTATTCATTAGGATAGCCTCCAAACCGTGGGCACCGGGGAAGTATTCAATAAATGAGAGAGTGTAGGATTCCCTCCCCATTGTACATGATAGACTTTGTAATCCAAAATTCACTTCTCTTCCATCCCTTCACCAAATCCTTGAGGCTGATTTCATGCCTGGAGCCCAGGATCTTTTGCTTTTAACTAGTCCAAACTGCTGCTTCTAACTCCATCTTTCTTGCAGCTGGGACTTGGGCCACATCGAGGGGGTTGGCCCCACCTTTTTTCCCTCCCAAACTCATCCCCCACTGCCCTGTCCCTTCCTCCCCATGAAGCACTTTCATCCATTTCTTCCACTCACCATGCCTCCCTGATCATGGGAGATGGGACAACCTCCCAGGCTTTATTCACTAAGCCATCTTTCTTCATTCAAATCCCACTCACTTCAAAAGGCTTGCTTAAAAAACAGACAAAACCAGTAATCAAACTCAAGGGGGATAAAGGTGCTCCTCTCCCTGATAATCACAGCATAGTTACCCTGGAAGAAAAAAACAACCAACATTTTTACAGAGGTGATAGTCCGTGCTGGGACCCGTGGGCTGAGACGATGCTCACCTGCCATAGATAAGAGGGTATGTTGGTTCAACCCCTTGGAACGAATCTGGGCAAGAGTGATGGAACCATGAACATGTTCATACTCATTAATCTTATATTTCAATTTCTAGGAGGTGACTTTAAAGAAATGGTAAGAAATTTGGGTGAAGGGCCGCCTGGGTGGCTCAGTCGGTTAAGTGTCTGCTTTCAGCTCGGGTCATGATCCCTCCTGGGTTCGAGTCCTGCATTGGGCTCCTTGCTCAGCGGGGAGCTTGCTTCTCTCTCTCCCTCTGCCCCTCCCCCTACTTGTGTGTGCGCGCGCGCTCTCTCTCTGACAAATAAATAAATAAAATCTTAAAAGTAAAGAAATTTGGGTGAAAAGACAAGACGTTATGCTAACACACATTCCCGGTAGTGTTAGTTACAATAGAACACTGGAGACCACCCAAAGGGCTAACAACAACACAATTGTAACATACATCCTACCGGATCCCCTAGGGGTAGTTTGCAGTCACTAAAATAAGGACCATGAAGCATCTACCTAGAAAAGTTTACAGTGTGAAAAGCAAGGTACAAAAAGTGTGAGTGTGTGTGTGTGTGTGTGTGTGTGTGTGTGTGAATATACAACTAACGAAACGAAAGCTTTGGGAAAGGACTCAAAGAACACAACACAACTAACACACAGCAAAATACTACCAGCCTCTGCATTTGGGAGTTGCAATTATAAATGGGGAAGGGTTTTTCTTTTGCTCTACTTTTCAAAGGTTCTCTAATGTGGTTATAATACTGTTACAAATGTATGTAAATTATATGTTACTTTTATAAATAGGTATCTGAAGCCTCCCTGGAATTAAGGAATTCCGCACAAGGAGTTCCCTTCCCAAGGAAGGACCACCAGCAGCCCTCTCCCCGGGCCACGTCAGTCAAACCGCCAACAGACCATCCCCCCCAAGGAACCCTATTTGGGGCTCTGCTGATCCCAAGGCCCGCGCCCGGAAGATGGGCCGGGTCTGCGCCCTCCCGACGTGGTAAACCCTCGCTCCATCGCCGGCCGGCCCCGAAACACCTGGAGCGGCGGAAGTGGGAGGCCGAGCGCGGTCCCCGGGCCCCGTCCCGGTCGCCTCCCACCCAAACTCATCCCCCACTGCCCCGTCCCTTCCTCCCCATCGCGGGGAGGGAAGTGGCCGCGGAGCCCGGGAGGCCAGAAAGTGTGGCGACGCACTTCAGGCACTTCAGGAGATGCCCAGTTGGGGCAAACACTTCGCGGGAAGCAAGTTTTCGTGGCAATTGGGAAAACTGAAAGCAGCAATTCAGGTGTGTGTGCCCCTGCAGTGATTGGGAATGAGGGCTGTTGCTAAGCCACGGACTGGAGTTTGGAGACAAAGGAACCGGATGGGGGCCAGGGTGTCAGTGCGGGAAGGGACTTCTAGGGGAAGCCAGAGTGCTGCCTACTATGTGCCAGACGCTTTAAAAACACTATCCCTTTAATCCTCAGCGTACCTCAGTCAGGAAAGTATTATTGTCCTTGATTTTACGTGGGGGGGGGGGGCGGAACTGAGGCTCAGAGGCTGGCTGTCGGTCCAGGGTACACACTGGCCAGTGGCAGAACCAGGGTCAGGCCTCCAGCTGTCCTGGGCTCCGGCCCCTTTCCTCTTAGGTCCAGGCCAACCCCTTTCTTTTGAAGATGAGAAAACTGAAAGCCATCGAGGGTAAGTGATCATGCGTTGTTGCAGAGCTCATCAGAAAGAGGCCAGGACTTCAAGTCCTGTCCTGTGAGACCTGGCCCAGCGCTCTTTCCGCCCCCCCGCCCCCCCCCCGCAACCCACCCCCCCCGGAGGCCTCTGACTTACCTGCTTCTAGCGGGTTCCCCAGATCTCGAAGCCCAGGTCGGTGTCTCTCTGGGTCCTTTGCGATTTGGGACTCTGTTATTAACGTCACTATTATTTTTATTTCATTGGATTGTTCACTTCTGTATCTCCTCCCAGCCTGGGAGTATTTGTGGAAAAACATTATCTGTAAAGTAAAGAACATGTAACTGAATACATAAAAGCTGTTTGCCCTGGGGCTTTATGTTTGAAACTGAAGTCGGCTCGACCATTGAGCGTATTATCTGGATGATATCTAATACCGCCACTTCAGAGTGTGAGAATGAACTCTTTTCTTACAAGAAAAAAATCAGAAAAGAATATTGACCTTCCTAATGTTTCCCAGCACAAAGAAATCCATCTACTGTAGATTCCAAGACAGACCAGACCAATATGTTGACATGCTGGGCTCAGATTTCATTCCTGAAAATCTGGAACCTTATGCTGTATAAATAACATGATCTTTTTCCTTCGTTCGAATCAAGAGAGAAAACAATTGCTGGCAGATCTCAGAGTTTGCCCTCCCCCTAACTGTCCCCACAAGTCCTAACTTGCTACCCACAAGTCATGACTCGCATATTTTCATTTGAAGAGTTTTGAAATGTTCTGGAAATCATAGGGGGAGAAAGAACCAAATCCTCCTGAGAAATAGAGTAAGGGGAATTTTTTTGTTAAAGACAAAAAGAACATAAAGGCGAAATGTCTTGCATATATGAGTGTATATGGAAATAGTTAATGGGACTCGATAGTAAGCTTTCTAGCTTAGCCTTGTCAGATATAGAAGTGCTGTTAGATCTGTCCTCATTTTTCAGAGGAAGGAATATGCCCAAGGCCATAGAAGGAACTGGCTAACTTGGATTTCTGGTTATGTGCTCACTTCTCTGGGCAAATCAGAAAATCTAAATACCTAAAGGTGTTTGTATTACCAAAGTTATTGCTAGAAATCATTGTAATTCTAAACATGTTTAGAGGTCTTAGAGTAGTGTCACATTCACTGCTGTTTAAATGACAGTCAAACCCTCTGATATATTTCCAGATTATTTAAATAATGGTTTTGTTTTTTGTTTTTAGAGAGAGAGATTGCGTGCGGAGGAGGGGAGGGGCGGGGGGGAGAGAGAGAATCTTTTTTTTTTTTTTTTAGATTTTATTTATTTATTTGACAGAGACATAGCGAGAGAGGGAACACAAGCAGGGGGAGCGGGAGAGGGAGAAACAGGCTTCCTGCGGTGCAGGGAGCCCGATGCGGGTCTCGGTCCCAAGACCCTGGGATCATGACCTGGGCCGAAGGCAGACGCTTAATGACTGAGCCACCCAGGAGCCCCAGAGAGAGAGAATCTTAAGCAGCCTCCACACCCAATGCCCGCTCGATCTCACCATCCAGAGATCACGACCGGAGCTGAAATCAAGAGTCAGACGCTTAACCAGCTGAGCCACCCAGGCGCCCCTCTGGATTATTCAAAAAGGAGGAGAGTTAAGGGCAGTGGCCATGCCTTATTCGTCTTTATACTTCTGTGCCTGGCACCTTGTGTCAATTGTATAAACCAGTTAAATAAATGGAAATGAGCCTATTGGCTAATTCCTAGGCTATTTCCTGCGGTACATGCTCAGAGACAATGGAATGTACTGTAGAGACAGATAGAACTGGGTTGGAAGCTGACTGACCTTGAGTGAGTGATTCCAGTTAGTGTCTTGGGAGTAGAAGCAGAGCCTAACACTCCACTGGCTTTTGCTGTGCAGACTTACTCCCCTCCAGTCCATTCTTGCCAGTATGTCTTTCAGTAGGTTCTCATTCTCATCAGGATCAAGTCCAAACTTCACATAGGGTCCTCTGTGGCCTGCCATGCCAACCCCATCAGGCAGGTGTCCCCCCACTCCTACCCTCCTCTGCCCTGTGCGGAGCCTTAGGTTTTCAGTCTTTGCTCCCCAACCCCTAAGGCCAGATGTTAGATGGCTCCATGCTTCTCCCTTGAACACCCACCTCTCACCCCTTCTTGGCTAGTGAATTTCTACTCATCTGTTTTAAGGATTTATTTATTTATTTTAGAGGGAGAGAGAGAGAGAGAGAGAGAGAGAGCACACACATACCGGAGCGGGGGCAGATGGAGAGGGAGAGTCTCAAGCAGACTCCACGCTTAGCTTGGAGCCTGACACGGGGCTCCGTCCCACAACCCTAAGATCATGACCTGACCCGGAACCCCAGTGTCAGACGCTGAACCAACTGCACCACCCGGGCACCCCCTCCTGCTCATTTTTTACCTAGTCCTCAAAGCATCTCTTCCAGGAACCGTCTCTCATTTGGGCATGCAGAGTGCAGCATTCCCTTTTCTCTGCTCCCCCGACACCCTGTAGGTGTCTGTATATAGCACCTGGCAGACTGGATTGCAATGCACTGCTTCGACGGCTGTGTCCCCGGCTCAAGCATGATCTCCTTGAGGGCAAGGACTGAGTTTTGGTCATTTCTGAGTCCCTGGTGCCTGGCACAGTGCCTGGCCAGAGCAGCCTAGCCCAGCTACTGAAGTTTAAGCTACCCCGAGGAGGGGTTTTTCACGGGTGGGACCACAGCAAGCGTCCATCCAGTAAGGGTGTTTTTCTTAGTTGGGGGAGGGGTCAGAGGGAAAGACTAGGGTATTCGGGGGCTCCCGATCTCCACAGAAGGAGGATTTTTTTTTTCATTTTCTAGAAACATTCGGATAATAGTCAAATGTCACCGTTGCCTGGGTTTCTCCCCACGCCACACCCCTCCAGTCCACCTCCACTCTGCCCCCCGCCCCCACCCCCAGGGTAAAGCCTAGTTTCCTGTGAGTAAGGTGTGGGGGCAACAGTTAGCTTTGGAATCCTATCAGGCATTACAAGATCTCTCAGGCGATCTCACCCGTGCTGCAAAATAGCAGCCTCTGGAACAGACGGATTGTCTTCTAGAATGAGAGCGAAAGCTGGGATCCAGAAGGATGTGCCAAGGCCAGCTACTATCTGAAAAGCAGTAAGAGCATGCTTTCAGGAATTATAGTTTTACTGCTTTCAATCATACAATAACAGTAACAACTAACAAAGTGTTGCCCAAAGAGGTTGAGTTCACCTCTTTGAATAAATACAGGAAAATAAAGTGGAACAATCCATTACTAGAAGCAAAGGATTCCAAGTGCTTTATTTTTTTTTAAGATTTTATTTTTAAGTAATCTCCACACGCAACATGGGGCTCAAACTCACCACCCCAAGATCTAGAAACACATGCTCCAGTGACTGAGCCAGCCAGATGCCCCTTAAGTAGATGCTTTAAAGACGTTTGGTCTCTGTAGTAGGACCAGTGTGTTGTTAGCACACATGTGAGATTACTTTGACTTTCAAACCCATTCCCATAGATGTTCCAAGGCAGCACTATCCAATAGAACTTTCTGAGACGCAGGAAATATTTTACATTCGTGCCGTCCAGTCTGGTAGCACACATGTGGCTGCTAAGCACCTGCATGGTGCCTAGTGCAATGGACAAGCTGAATTTTAAATTTTTCCTAACTTCAGTTGATTTGCATCTAACCAGCTATGCGTGGCTAGCGGTTAGCATATTAGACAGTACAATTCCAAATTAAAGGTCAGCCCAATCAAGGCCCCAGTCACCTTGCCACATAGATCACGGCCTCTGGCCAGCTTTCTTTGAGCAAAGCAGTTTTTAGAAAAATTGACACAGGCACTTTCCTGAAAAAGTTGGAAAAATATGGAAAACTTCATTAGCCCCACTCTCAAGATTGTTACGACCACTGATGCATTTTGGTACATTTTTTTTCCCACTCTGCCCAGCTTGCTCATGAGGATCTGGACCCCCCCACACACTCTTTTTTTTTTTTTTAAGATTTCATTTATTTATTTGACAGAGAGAGAGAGGAGAGCACAAGCAGGGGGAGCGGCAGGCAGAGGGAGAGGGAGAAGCAGGCTCCCCGCTGAGCAGGGAGCCCGATGCGGGGCTGGGTCCCAGGACCCTGGGACCATGACCTGAGCCGAGTGGGCAGAGTCTTCACCGACTGAGCCACCCAGGTGCCCCAAGACCCCCCTTTTTTGAAGTAATCTCTACACCCAACATAGGGCTCAAACCCACGACCCCAAGATCAAGAGTCCAACGCTCTACCGACTGAACCAGCCAGGCAGCCCCAGAGTTAAGATTTCAAAGGCGCTTGTCTCTTGTTAGTCAGAAGGTCCTTACAGGGCAACAACAGACTTGTGTTCCTCAGTGGCCTGCAGGGACCCTCAGGAGCAGCCAGGGCTGGTCGTCTGTGGCCTGACACAAGGGCCTCAGTGGGGGTGAGGCTGCTCGCCTCCGCGCGCCCAACCACCATGGCGCGTCCAACCACCATGGCGCGCCCAACCACCATGGCGCGCCCAGTGTTGACTAGCAAGGGGGCACGGGGAAGAGTCCTCTGTGTGCTCTAGTTTCGAGTCCTGTCCTGTTTTTTTTAACTTCTTAAAAACTCTCTTCAAGAGGTAAACTCTGGAATAGCGGAGCTGTGAAGTTCCCTAGCAGAGGGCCAGGGCTCCTTCCCCTCAATCGCTGGTCCTTTCAGAAGCTTTCCAGGTCCAGTGACGAGGGCCACTTCCTCCCCCACCCCACCCCCACGCCCGCCACCATAGCACTGCCGCTGAGGAGAGGCAGGATGGGGGCAGAATGCCATGTACTTACCCTCTCCCAGAAAGTCTCCTCTGTTTTGTTTGTTCAGCAAAGTAGGAGCAAGTGCCCGTCACTGTGTCACTTGGAAGCCCCAGGCAGAGAGTGAGAGAGGTCACCAGCGCCTCTCCTCGGTGCCCGCCGTCACTACGAAAGGCCTGCTTGCCTGCTCCCACCATCCCCTTCTTTCTGGGCTGCCTTTCTCCCAGGCCTTCTAAGAATGGCCTGCTTGAAACCCGAGCCCAGTTCTTTCCCACACGGGAAGGAAAGATTCCCACAGTGGAGGCAACCTTTTTAAAGGCTCCCATGGCACACCAGAGGGAGGGCCACATTCCTCCGGGAAGCCAGTTGTGGACCCCGCCAGGGGGTAGGGTAATTTGCCCACACTCCTCTGCCCCTTAAGGGGATCTTTCTGGCTAGGCCACACAGGCACGACTCTCCCGTGTCCTCGTAGTTTCCCTGAGGGCCCTGGCCATCTCGTGGTCTCCAGTAACCTGGAAGTCGGGACCCTATTGCTACCTTCCAAATCCCCTAGCCCTGTTTGCTCCCAGTAAATTTAAACAACTGCATGAGTGGGTCTAAACTCCCCTTTGTGCTATAATTAGGCTGGAACAAGGCTCACCCCAGGACAGAAATACTGTATGGGGCGGGTTATAGACCGCTGCTGGGCCCCACAGTAGGGAAGTAGCGACCTTTTGAATAGGAGGATTAACACATTAGCACATAGATTCCTGTTTCCGGGGAGGGTTGAATTCGAGGATAAGAGCTCCAGCTTGTCCGAGATGGGGGAGGGGGAAGACTGTGTGTTCCTGGGGTACCTGGCGGGGAGACGGTCAGTGAGAGAAGAGGCCAACAGGTACCGGGGGAGCAGAACAGCTCCAGACCGTCCCCGGCTCAGTGTCGTGCGTGGAAACCTCAGACACTCCCGAAGGGGAATCATCTCCCTCCCTCGTCTGTCTCCTTCTTCCCTGTCAGGTGGTGCTGGGGCAGCTGACTCTGTTTCCAGCTATGCCCCCAAGACAGTTGTCCCACTTCTGTCCCCCCTCCTTGCCCATTAGCATCCGGGGCGAGTAGAGGTGGGTGGGGTCCGTCCCAGCTCCCCTTGCAAAGGGCTCAGTCCTGGCCCACCGCCTTAGCCCTGCTACTCTCAGGATCTCACGGAAAGGGAGCTCTTGATGTCCTCAACGGGCCAAAGGGGAGGTGGGGGGGGTGGTGGCCGGGAGGGGACCCACAGGGTCTTTGTACCCACTCACGGAAGTGCATTGAAACGGGTCCTGAGCCAGCAAGGGAGGATATAAACAATCAAGGGGCCTCGGTGAGTTTTCGGTTGAGATCTGCACATTCACGGAGCACATATGTTCCAGTGGTGGGCTGTCTTTGCGCCTTTCATTTAATGAGTCCAGGTTCTTGAAAATTCTTTGTAAATTGTAAATGGAGACGGATACCCCCTCCTGAGCGTAAAGTATTATTATTGAAAGTAGCACTCAAAAATCTCGAACGTTTTCTTCAAAATAAATATTCATTTAAGGGCCGAATACACTTACAACTTGATGGCACTCCAGATAGCGCTCCAAATCTGCCTCTCAAAGCCCACATCTCTAGATTGAGTCTATCTGGCCCGAGTGGCTGAATTCTGCTTTGTGAATAGCCACTCTTTCAGGGAATGATGATTTGTGTAGGGTCAAAGGTCAAGAATGCTAATTTCACATCCTTTACTCCTCGAGTACCTTTAGGGGACCGGCAAGCTAGTGAAAAATGGTTTGGAGTTTATAAATGTCTTGTATTTACTTGCCAAGCTTGCTTGGTGGCAGCTCTACCTTGGGGCCGAAGAATGGACTTGCCTCGGAGAGGGGCCTAACAGGTGGGATACTACAGCTGTGCCTGGCCCGGCTGGCCCAGCCCCAGAGGGCCCGCCTGGCACCCAGAAAGTCCAACATCAGAAGGAAGGCCCCACACCTGGAGTGCCCAACTCCCCCAGGGTCAAAGCAGGAGCATCCTAATGCACCCCAGGAAGTGCTCGGTCTGAGGCACGCCTCTCCCCCCCACCCCCCCACCCCCCCACCCCGGGACAACGGCTTAGGAGACCCAGCTTTAGTTTCTAGGGGAAGAAATCGCTGTCCTCTGGGCCAGGATGGGCAGCGGACCCAACAGCCCCCGAGGTGAGGATGCCAGGATCTCATGTTTAGTCACTTTGAATCATGGGCGGTTAGGGCTTTGGTTTTGCAAATTTGGGCAAAGAAGCAGGATATGTGGTTAGGGAGACAAAATCAGAAACTTAAACACTCACCCACATGGAGAACTCATTACCTTAGCAGGCAACCCATTTAGATTTGAACAGTTCTAGTGGGTTAGAAAGCTCTTCCTTATATAGAGTGGAAATCTGCCTCCTTGTAGCTTTTCCAGTCCCTCCTTCAGGAACCACGGGGATGAAATCTGTGGTTTTCCCCCCACAGGCCTGAGGAGCATTGTTCCCCTGCCCCTGAGAGAAGACGCGACATCCCTAAAGCACACGCTATCTCAGGGGTTCTGCTGGGAATCCTTCCTGACCCCAGGTGAGCTCTCCTCCACCCCAAGACAAAAAGGTGGCCCTGAATTTCCAGTGTCAACCAGAATGTTGGGCTTTGGCTAATCCGGTCGATGAATCCCTAGCCACTAGAAGCAGATGTCGCACAAAATCCCATAGAGTGAGTGCCTTTACTGTGGTGGTGGTAGGAGCACACAAAAGATATTAGATGGCTACAGCCTTAAACACATCTGAAAAGGTCAGGCTTTTAAAGAATCTGCGCATGTGCGCCCGCACACACCCCTCCCCCTCCCCCTCTCCCTGCCCCCTCCCCTTGGCTTCTATCACTCTTAACAGGCATTTTGCTGTCAAAGACTCAATGCCGCAGAAGGTAATCTGGGCACGTGTTGTAGAGGTAATTATCTCCAATCTACTGCAGGAGATGACTGAGCCACCCCCCCTCGGCCACCTCCCCCACCCCCATCTGCTCCCAGCCTGCCTTCCTCCACTGAACTGCCCTTGGCATGCTTGTACTTGGTGGTTCATTTTGCTCTGTCTGGGCCAAGCAGCCCACCAGCCAGCCGGCCAGCCAGCCAGCCAGCCAGCCAGCCCCAGCCACCAGTGAATGCCACTCAACACAACTTAAGCTGAAGCTTCTAACTAGCCTGTTGACCAGGTCCCCAAGGTCAGACAGTCCGCTACTTCGATGGAGGCTATGCCCTGTGTTGAGGACTGTTCTAGCCACTGTGAGAGCCACAGGGAACAAAAGAAGTACAAACCAGGGGCCCTTGTCCCTGACGGGTTTACAGGCCTAATGAGTGATCGCCAAGTGACTCTCTTGAGAAAAGATTTAAGGACACTTACAAAACCACATACAAGTGGGGTATAATAGGGAGAGAAGTGAGCCAAGGGGAGAGTCTAAGTTCCTTGAGGGGAGGGCCCTGCCTTTGTGTCCCTCCAGGAAGGGCCTCTCCACTTCCTTATTAACCTTTTGTCTGGAACCTTTAAAAGGAACTTTAGGCTGGCCAGCCTCCTCTTTCTCTCTGGTCTCAGGCTCGAGGATCAAGTTGACAACTGTGGGGACTTCATTGACTTTAGATGGGGGTATTTCAATATCTTGCTGAGATGACTGAATAGGCCTTTGAGGTACATCCATTTGGAACTCAGCATTCCGGCCAGGATAGGAATGATAAAGCTTTCCTCTTGAGGGTCTTCCCCTATCGTTTCCTGCTTTATAATAATAATAGAAGTAATAATAATCGTAACAGCAGCTGCTCATTATCCAAGCCCTAGTCTATGCTGGGCACTTTACATATTTTATTTCGTACTGTCTTTTATTTTATTCATTCAGAAACATCCCTCTGCAGAAACAAGAAGGCATTCATCCACTCCGCTTAGCACTGATGAAAACTGACCCAGAAGCCCGGGTCCAGCCTGAGGTTTTGCAGGAAGGTGAAAAATAAATCTGAAGAGGACACAGGGGAAAAAAAAAAAAAACCACCGAAGGAATAAAAAGTTTTTTGAACAGACAGGTGAGATCCTGTTATATAAACCATGGCATCCCAGCCACATCTCCCTATAGCAAAATACTGGCGAAAATGCTGGGCACTGGGACATTTACTGAAAGCAGTATTTAGAGCAATTGAGAAAATGAGCTCAATCCTTCACATGTTTTGAAATGGATTTTTAAAAGTCGGTATGGCACATCAAGGTAAAGAAGGAAGGGAGCTGGGGCGCCTGGCTGGCTCAGGTGGAGTATGGGACTCAGGTGGAGTATGGGACTCTTGACCTCAGGGGTTGTGAGTTAGAGCCCCACATTGGGGGTAGAGTTTACCTAAAAAAAAAATAAATAAATCTCCCTCCCCCAAATGGAAGGGTGCTAATATTTGTCATCTGTATTTTGTGTTCAAGATACTTTTAATCTTGGGGCACCTGGGTGGTGCAGGCAGTTGAGCATCTGACTCGGTTTCGGCTCAGGTCATGATCTCAGGGGCGTGAGATTGAACCCCGCATCAGGCTCTGCGCTCAGCATGGAGTCTGCTTGAGTTTCTCACTCTCCTTCTGCCTTTGCCCCTCCTGCTCCTGCTCCTGCTCTCTTTCTCTCTCTCTTTCTCTCTCTCTTTCTAAAATAAATAAAATTTAAAAAAATTTTTAAAAAGATACTTTCAATCTTCACAACCACCCTTTGAGGAAGACACTATTTTTATTCCCATTTTCCAGCTTAGGAAACAAGTCTGGAAAAATGAAATAATTTTCCCAAGATCGCATATGAACCAAGTGGCAGAAGATGCAAACACAAGTTTACCCAATTCCAAATCTAGGATTCTTTCCTCTACATCATATTGCCCTCTAGCAATGAATGAGTTAAGCCAGACCATGGGACAGCAGAGGACAAACCCCAGTTGTGTTCATCCAGCTTCAAGCAGAGTGCTGAGCTGCTCTTCATCTCCCTGTGGGCCAGAGGAAGAGCCCCCAACCCTGAGCTGCAAGAGGGAGGGACCTCCCTTCTCCGAGCCTCGTCCCAGTAAAAGGGCAAGTGGCTGTCCAGGCTGGAGTCGGGGCTGAAAAGGCAGCCCTGTCCCAGGAGACCCATGCCCACGCTCACTTTGGCCTCCACGTGGGCCAGGCCGGCTCCCCTGGTCCCTCCGCAGCCTGCTGCCACTGCCACCAGGCCACAGACAAGGGCGAGGAGGCCCCCTCCTCCCTGCTGCCCTCCCTGGTGCATCAGGGGCAGCACTCTGTGCCTGTCAGGCTGCTTGAGCTCTGTGCCGGGTGCCCCGCTGGGCCGGTGGCCTTTCCCCTGACATCTTCGGTCACCCGCCTGGGTGGGTGGTCTGGTCCTGGACCTGCCTGACAGCAGGGGACCGGCCCTGGCGACCGACCCTTCTGGCACCGTGAGTCAGACTCCCCGAGGGCCCCGGGGCCCCGGGCGACAGGCAGGCCGCCTTGCTGGGACCACGTGGGAAGCCGAGGCTGGATGGATATTAGCCCAGGAGGCGGCTATGCAAGATGGTGCCGCCAGAACAGAGGGGCACCATCTCTCTTGCTCCTCCTTATGCAGAACGGATCATAATTATAATACTTGGAATGTATGTGAGGCCTGCTTTCCAGAGGCTCAAAGCCCAATAAGAGTACTTTAGCTTCTCAGTCAGTCTCTCACACACAGAGGCACGCACACACACTTTAAAGAGCAGGCCAAAAAGTGTTATAAATAAAATTCTAGAACATGAGTGGGAGGAATAAACAGGAAAATTTCACTGTAAAAGATGAAAATGCACTAACTTCTTGCAGGATGGCATCACTCAGCCAACCCACAACTGTGCTATTAATCAGAACCCAGGCTAGATATGCCGTTGCTCTGCTCGGGCTTTTTCCTTTCCTTGTCAATAGATGTTAGAGACGGTGTAAAGCCTGTTGGTTTTCGGGGTAAGGCCAGCAGGAAGAGAAAGAAGATGGTCTTCATGGGGACGGTAAGAGAACATGCCCCGATGGGTCACACTTACGTTGCCAAGCATTCTTTCCATCCAGCCAGACAGGGCTCCGAGCTGCCAACCACGTAGGTGTGGCTCACTGGCTCTTCCCTCCCTCTGGTTCCACTCTTCCCCAAGCGGACCGTCCCCCACTCTCCTCCCTCTGCCCATCTCCGAATTCTCATCCTCTAGACCTTTGTTCAAGGCATTCTGTTTATCTAACAGGCCCTCCTATCCCTTTGAGATCTTTGGTGTGGCTATCTCCCCCCCCCGGACCCACCCACAGAAGGCCCAGTGACCTCACCCCTCCGCTGATCCGGAGGACCACCGGCTATCTGGAGCCAACACACCCTGCCTGCCTTGTGAGTTAGTGGTGCGGTCCCTCCCGACAGGGGATGCTCCTGGATTACAGGCCAGCTCTGTGGCTTATTCCCTGTTCATAATATGTGCTTGACACGTGACCTTTTTCAAAACTAAAAGCAGAGTTGTCCAGGAGGCGTTCCTTGTTTTGATGACTTTAATTGAAGAAGCATAATTCTCTAGACGGCTGTGTACATGATTCATGGCTCTCGTGACAATTCCTCCATCAGCTCATTCTCACCTTGGTCCTTTGTCTCCCCACCCCCCACCCCCATTTTTGGCTTAGTGTTTGTGATGGGCTAGTAATTCTTATTTTGCAGGCCAAGGTAGTGTTTTCTAGAATAACATTCATAGCTCTAGAGCTGCTTTTGGTTCTTAGATTCTACAAACTCAAGAAACGCACACACAGAGGTTGCTAAGAAGGAGAGAGAATTTTGTTGGCCTCCGCAAATTAGAAATAAAAGAGCCCTTGGGAAAAGATTGGTTCTGAACAGCTCAGAAGAACTCTTAGAGAATCTGCTAAATAATATTTTTGTCTGCTGTTTGTAAATGTGACTCGCTTTGAAACCATCTGTCATGCAGTCCTTTGCAGAGAGCTGAGAAGTATTTAAATCTGTGAAAATGAGTATATTTTTGTATATACCAAAGCAGTATTTTAATGGGTCCCTGCTGCATGTTGTCCAGTGCATTCTTTGAAACATGATTTTACCCAATTGTCAAGTAACATTTACAATGGAATTCAAAGAAGGGATGTGGCAGTGAATGGAGAGGGTGTGGTGCGGTTTGTAGCTGTGTTTCTTCACAGAACGAGAGCCCAGAGGCTGCAAGGCAGGTGGTGGAGCAGGGTTTCTTCAAGGGTGTTGGGGGGGTAGGGTTAGGGTTTTTGCTCCTTTTCCTCCTGCTTAAGGAAGCAGCCTTTCCCCAGGGCGGGGGCGGGCGGAGGGGAGTTGGTGGGGAAGCAGGAGGGGGATCGGGGCGGGACACCAAGGCCAGCTGCCCCTCATTTCCTAGTAAAGTTCTAGCTTTGTGCAGCCGGCTTTGGGCATTGCTGACAATTCAGTGCCTCCATCTTTATGACATCGCTGTTTTCCCTGCTGCCCTTGGTCCCTGCGGCTAATATCCCAACCGAGCAGAACCCAAGACAGCTAAATGACTGGCGGCGGCTGCAGCTGTTGCAGCAAGAAATTGGAACATCATTGAAAAGGCTTCCTCATGTTGAATGGGGAAAGTAGGCTCAAAGAAAAACTTTCTCCAAACACCTGGGAGGCGAATCACTGGTGTTTCACACATGCTGTTTTGGGTCCCGAGTTGTCTCTTGGGGGATATGTCTTGTCTGCCCACCAAAATTGTAAGTTTCAGGGTGCCCGGCTGGCTCATTCAGTAGAGCACATGACTGTTGATCTTGGGGTCATGAGTTCAAGTCCCAATACATTGGGGGGTAGTGTTTACTTAAAAAAATTTTTTTTAGATAAAATTGTAAGTTTCTCGAGGGCCAGGATCTTGTCTAGGGCAAAAATCAAGTGTCAGAGCTGGAAGAAACTCCAGAGCCCCAATCGCATAGATGAGAAAATTGGGAGTCAAGAATAGTGGCAAAGTTAGGACTCAGTCGGAGGACTCTGATTCACAGCGCAGTGACTTCTCACCATGCCATTCTCCAAGCTCTGCCAAAGACAGACTACTCAGCTACTGCCCCACAAAAGGCGACAGGATAGAACCTTCTCTTAACAATACCCAGCCACAACCCGTGATAAAAAATAGTATCTCAAGGGGCGCCTGGGTGGCACAGTCAGTTAAGTGTCTGATTCTTAGTTTCGGCTCGGGTGGTGATCTCAGGGTCATGAGATTGATCCTTGCGTCGGGTTCCACACTCAGCATGGAATCTGTCTGAGATTCTCTCTCCCTCTCCCTCTGCCCCTCCCACTTGTGTGTGTGCGAGCTGTCTCTCTCTAAAATAAATAAATAAATCTTTAAAACAATAGTGTGTCAATACCCAAAAGAATCGGAGACCAGTGCTCACATACATGTGCATGCGTATCCATAGCAGCATTATTCACGTAGCTAACGGGTGGGAAAAGCCTGAATGTCCATCAGAGGATGAATGGATTAACAAATTATAGTATATATGCACACACCGTGAATATCCTTGTAGCTGATGATTTATGCATCTCCTTGGTTATTTCCTTAGGATAAATTCCTGGGCCTGCAAAAAATGGAAACAACACAAATGTCTACCAAGCAATAAATGGACAAATAAAACGTGTGTATCCACACGATGGAATATTATTCAGCCATAAAAAGGAATGAAGTATTGATGCATGCCACAATATGGATGAACCTCAAAGGCATTGTGCTAAGTGAAATGAGCCACACAGGGACCAATATCGTATGATTCCACTGTATGAAATGTCCAGAATGGACAAATTTATAGAGACCGGAAGTAGGTTAGAGGTTGTGAGGGGCTGCTGGGGGGGGGTGGTGAAGTGGGGAGTTATTGCTTAGTGGGTATAGAGTTTCTTTTTGTGGTGATGAAGATTTTTTGGTCCTAAGTAGAGGTGGTAGTTGTACAACCTTGAATGCCTTTATTCACAGTACCTAAAATATTGACTAAAACCCGCAAATTTTCAAGATCATTATCATTTGTATACATTTATTAAAGGTAGACACATTAATATGAATCCATACTTTAAAGGAAATAAAGTTAGGAGTCATAGAAATTAGATTTGATTATTTAAAATCAGAAATTGGACTTCTGAAAACAAATTTTTCTATTTTTTTTGACTTTTGTTTTTTTAAGTAGGCTCCACACCCAGCACAGACCCCAGTGTGGGGCTTGAACTCACGACCCTGAGATCAAGACTTGAACTGAGATCAAGAGTCAGATGCTCGACTGACTGAGCCATGCAGGAGCCCCAGCTTTTTTTTTTTTTTTTAATGTAAGGTCTGCACCCAACGTGGTGCTTGAACTCATGACCCTGAGATCAAGAATCACATGCTTCACCAACTGAGCCAGCCAGGCGCCCCTACAGGTTTTTCTTGATACATTTTTTTTTTTTTTTTTTTTTTTAGCTGCCTCCTTCCTTGACCCTGAGAAGTCAAGGGAAGAAAGGCAGGGTTCTCTTGGAGGTGGTGGAAATGAGTGGGCGTAAGCCCCTTCCTGGGTTCTGCCCACTTTTGTGCGTCCTTCCCCTTCCCCCGCCCCCCCCCCCCAAGGCTGCATGCTGGAATACGGCACTGGATACTCTGAGAATTAAGAAAATGTCAGTTTGAATTATCCAAAGTCATGCTGGGTAAGAGAAGCATGGTATATGTGAGCATGAGCAGGAAGGGACGTGGGAAAAGCCAACACTCCGCCCCCCACCCCAGCCCTGTGCTGTGTGTGCAGCCTGGATTCAGCTAGATGCTATGAATGTCTGTGCAAGTTCCTAGTTTCCTTGCTCATTTGAATCCATTATTGTTATAGCAACAGTTCTGTAGACATCACCCATCCGTGGTTAGAAAATGACAAATGTCAAACTATGTCTGACCCTGACTCTCTTCAGCTCTTTTTATCTGTGGTATCTCTTTGGAATAAAAATGCCTACTCCCTGCTGGGTCTTCTTAAAAATGCACATTGTCTCTTCACATAAAGGCAGGGATGATGGCGCTATGGAAAAAGAAGAAGAAAAAGAAGAGGAGGAGAAGGAGAAGAGGGAAAAGGAATTCCATCTGACTTTTCAGGTTTCAAGTGCAAGTCTCACTACCTGTAGGGTTCCCTTGGCATTTCATTAAGGACCTTCTTATGTCGCTTAAAACATTCTGTCCCCTTCTAACTGGCCCTTGGTTTTGTGGCTGGGTTTTCTGATCCTCACGGTGGGGCGAGGGGGTGGGGTGGCGGGGGAGACAAGGCTTCATGATGTTCGGGGCCAGAGTTGGGGAGGGCACCCTTCAGATACTTGGAGCCCTGCGAGGCAGGCGGTTGGGGGGGGGGGGGGGGAGGGCTGCCACCAGATAGCTTGTCTGTTTTTCCAAACAAGGTAGAGAATGAATATAAAATGCAGCAGACACTACCACATGTAACTACGTGTCCTTTGCAATCCCGAGGCACAACGTGCCTGAAAGCTAGAAACCCCTGTTCCCTCTTGCCACCATTCTAGTCAGAACCTATATTTTGCCTCTGACAGTCTTTCATGGGCTTGAAATTTCAAATGCAAAAGGAAAGGTCAAGTTTGAGGTGGATGGGCTAGACAAACGTCAAGGTCCCTTCCAGCTCTCACATTCGAGTACCCTCTGCTTGGACAATGCTGGGCTGCCTGCCTCTACCCTGTCCCTTTGCTTGTGCAAGTTTCTCGTCGGCTGCATGCGATGTGGGAGAGTCATACAAACCGTTTTGAAAAATGAGTGTTTCAGAAGTACCTTCGCATGTATCGGTGGTTTTATTGAATCCAAAGGATATGAAGAAATAATTTTCTTTCCATGAATGCTCCATTTATGTCCAGTGGGCAAATTAGAGAAGGAACTCTCCCAATTATATTGAAATGCATGTTTTACATCTAAAGCTGGAGGTCAAATCATAGGCCACAAGCTAGAGTAATGAATATCTATGGTAACTGTTCTGCCATCACCGGGAAGTACACCCACTGAAAAGTGGGTTCTTTTTTTCAGTAATTAGAAATGCTCTTCATACACCAGACTATAGATAACAGCTTAGGGATAGAGAAGGCTAACCAGCTTTCCATACAGATTTTGGTCTTTGTTCTCTGATGAGCGTGAGATGTGAGTTGTCATTTTTTACAGAAGCTACATACTTCATGAGACCTTTGCCCCAGTAGTAAAGTAGGAGAACATGTCAGTACCAGCGACATGAGAATGTCCATTTTCCTCTCTGGGCCTCAGTTATCTCACTGGGAAAATGGGCACAAGAACACGTTTACTGGAGAGAGAGAACCCTAGTGGATAAAAATAACTCTGATCTCCCTGTGTGCAACAAGTTGTATAATTCAACGCTAACTATGGAGACCAATACCGATATAATTCATGTGTTCCAATACAAAATTATTAGACCAAGGGGCGCCTGGGTGGTGCAGTCCATTAAGCATCTGATTCTTGGTTTCAGCTCAGGTCGTAATCTCAGGGCTGTGAGACTGAGCCCCGTATCAGGCTCCACGCTCAGCGGGGAGTCTAAGTTTCTCTCTCCCTCTGCCCCTCACCCTCCCACTCTCTCAAATAAATAAATCTTTTTTGTTTTTAAGACTGAGCCACCCAGGCGCCCCTCAAATAAATAAATCTGCAAAATCATTAGACTAGGGGCGCCTGGGTGGCTCAGTCGGTTAAGCATCTGCCTTCAGCTCAGGGATCCTGGGATGGAGCCCCATGTCAGGGTCCCTGCTGAGCGGGTAGCCTGCTTTGCCCTCTCCCTCTGTGTGCTCACACGCTCTCTCTCTCTCAAATAAATAAATCTAGAAAAAATTATTAGACCAATATGCTATCATACTAAATAACATTTCAATGCTGGCGAGGCTGGTTCTGAGCAAATTGTGAAGTGGATGGAATGTATAATAACCATAACGAGAGTATTAGCTAATATTTACTCTATCGAGTCCCAACTTTTAGGCCCCACGATAGAAGGGATACTGTTTTATTCATAATTGTGCTCCCAAAGCCTTAGTGTTGCTCCCAGTAAATACTTGTTGAGTGAAGGAATGAGTGCATGGAGAGCAAATGAGTGCTTTGTACCGGGCAGGGTGCTAAGTGCTTTCTGATTACGTCCGTGTATTTCTGATTTCCATGCCTTGTGCTGAGGACACAAAAAGCGCTTGGGGCCCAGAGGAATGCTTTTCATATGTTTTTCTGTTGTAATCCTCGAGGGGTAGGTGTGACACCTGAGGAAAAAAAGCCAGGCTCCGGAAGGGTAAGTTACTTATCTAAGGACACGCGGCCCGTAAATGGCAGAGCCGGCACTCGGCTCTCGGGCTGCCTGGCCCTACCGCCTAGCCTCTTCTACTGCCTTTCCCTTTGCATTTGTTTTCTGCTCTTCGTCAGGAATCCCTGGATGAAGAAATGCTGGGCCCTTACCACTTGGTGGGGGAGACGGCCGCAGCCTCTTTCAATCCATTCTATGCCTCCTGGCCTCCCCAGATCATTCTTTCTAAGGCACCACTTCTGTCTTTTCAGTGTCGGCTTATACATCGTCAGTGTTGATGGGATCAAGATAGCATGGTCATCCCGGGGTAGCGTGTCCCGGTTATCTGGCACCTTCTGTCATGATAGCCTCCCAGATGAACCTGGACTCAGCCCAAATCGGGTCTTTGCTAGCCTCCACTGGCCCTCTACATCCCCACTCCTCTCCCTGGCAATTCCTCC
This sequence comes from Callorhinus ursinus, assembly GCF_003265705.2. Taxonomy (NCBI): domain Eukaryota; kingdom Metazoa; phylum Chordata; class Mammalia; order Carnivora; family Otariidae; genus Callorhinus; species Callorhinus ursinus. Next base: position 1,712,712 of record NW_027397095.1, read on the forward strand.
CTGTCCTTCAGGGTCCAAAGGAAGTCCTACCTTCTCCAACATTTATCCATTAGCCTTGCACTGTCGTCGAAGTTTTCCTGGGTCTGTTTTGGGCTTGGGGCACAGTGAGAAGTGATTATAATTGAACTTGGACTCAGAGGGCCTCAATTTAAGGCTCTGAACCAGTTTCCTCACCCATAAATTATGGAAAATAATACATATTTCACAGATAATACATGTGGAAGCAATTCCTAAACTCTGCAGTACTAAACAAATATCAGTTATTATTGCGAGATTGGCTTCCCACAGAAGACTTTTTAGGCAAGGAGTGGGAAGCTTGCAAATGATGCTATCAGACTGATTTTGTGACAGCCCCTGGGTGGATGGATGGAGAGAGAGAGAGAGAGAGAGAGAGAGAGAGAGGTCGGAAGCCAGAAGACCTGTTAGGAGGTAGGCTCTACAGTCCAGACAAGAGGTAATGGAAACTGGACAAGTGTTGATGGCCATGGAGTAAAAAGGAAGACTCGAATTGTCCAGGTGGTTAGTGAAGAAAAAGGGAGTACAGTGGGGAACACGGGCACAAACAGGAAGTAAGGTGGCTAGGTACCTGTTGCTGGTAGTTAAAGTTGTAAACACAGATGAACTCTCTGAGGGAGAAGGAAAGGTAGGGCAACCTTCAAGTATTAGAGAAAGAATACTAAAGGGAAGTATGAAATTAGGAGACAGGAACAGACTACACACATCAGCTCTTTCCAAGTGACTGATCCTTCGATTACGGGTACTTCTGTAAATTTCCAAAGGGACCAAGAGGAGGCTGACAACCATACAACAAAGGGCAACTTGAGATGACCTTCCTGCGGGGGACAGGCCTTGCCTTGTGTTACCCTCACCAGCGTCTTTCTCCACGCATCTATGGATCCCACCTCTCCAAGCAGACAGTCAGCTCCTTAAATGATTCTGGTCTTCCAAGTTTCTAGAGCCTTCTCGGAACCAACTTTGCTACATAGCAAGTGGTCAGCAGGTATTACTCGCTTGGTTGCTTGAAAAGGAGAGTCACAGGGCGGGGGTGGTGGGGGAGAACATTACTTGGTGAAATCTAGGCTGAAGACGGGCTGAGTTTGTCTGGCAAACTTTTATGACATCTTAAGCAGTCACTAACATTTAAAAATCAGGAGATTTCAGGGGCGCCTGGGTGGCTCAGTTGGTTGGGCGACTGCCTTCAGCTCAGGTCATGATCCTGGAGTCCCGGGATCGAGTCCCACATCGGGATCCCTGCTCAGCAGGGAGTCTGCTTCTCCCTCTGACCCTCTTCCCTCTCGTGCTCTCTATCTCTCATTCTCTCTCTCTCAAATAAATAAATAAAATCTTTAAAAAAAATAAAAATCAGGAGATTTCAAATACAATTCAAGGTCTTTTATTCCTATGGGACACTGGCTCAACAGGTGAACCTGTACTCTTGCAGGCAGTAGGCATTCAAATCAAAATAAAGCCCGAGAGAGAGCGCTTGGAGGCCGGGGGCAGAGGAATCCTCAGAGACAACATGACCAATGCATGGTCATGCTGGTGCAGACAGTGCTTTGGGAGGCCTCGAAGCAGGAGCCAGTAGTTCTGCTGGGGGGGACCCAGGAAGGTTTTCCGCAAGAAGTGATATCTCAGCTGAGTTTCAATGGATGACTAGGAGGAAGTTGTCTAAGGAGTGGAGGGGAACAAAGGGTATTCCTAGCAGGGGCAGGGTATGGGTGCAAGAATGTCCATGGCATGATGGAGAATGAGGGGCCGAGCACCAGATAGACAAGGTTAGCAGCGGTGAGTGCATACCTTGTTCTCTCTGCCCACCAGCGAATGTACCCCAAGGCCTCATCAGGAGAAATGCCTCGCCTGGGAAAAGCAGGTACACCGTAAAGTCATTCTATCTCTCTTACCCAGTGCATTCAACTGCAAAGTCCGTCTGGCGTATATGTCTTCCCTCCCTCTAGGGATGAGCAGCACCGGGTACACAGTAGGTGCTCAGTGAACATTTAGTTCTCCGAAATAGGGATGCTTCCACAGGATCTGGGCAGTTGCACATTCACAGCTGACCCTAAATAAGACCCAGAGGACTGTGTTCTCTAACCAAAAAAAAAAAAAAAAAATCACACGGGATTTGGTCAGAGGTCTTATGATTTTCAGTCTTGGTTCAGCTACTCAGGATTTCCGTGGCTGTGAACGAGCCACGTAATCTTGCAGAGACCCAGTTTGCTCATCTACTTTTATTTTTTTAAAAAGATTTTATTTATTTGAGGGTGAGAGAGAGCACAAGCAGGGGGAGGGGCAGAGGGAGAGGGAGAAGCAGACTCTCCGTCTGAGCAGGTTGCGCCGTGGGGCTCTATCCCAGGCCCCTGGGATCATGACCTGAGCCGAAGGCAGACCAGATGCTTAACCGACTGAGCCACCCAGGTGCCCCTGCTCATCTATTTAAAAAAAAAAACAAACAAACACTAAAAATGTCTAAGAGTAGAGGAGTGCCCCCAAAGGCACTTTGCAAATGGTGAAGTACTATATGACCCAATGTAGCGTATCTGTAAAAATGGAATACTATTCAGCCACAGAAAGGAAAAAAGTCCTAATATCTGTTCCCACATGGATGAATCTTGAAGACCTGATGCTAAATGAAAGAAGCCAGACACAGGTCACATATGGCAAGATTCTATTTATACCAAATGTCCAGAATAGGCAAATCTATAGAAACATAAGGTGGATTAGTGGTTTAGGGGAGAGGGGAATAGATTTTCCTTAATGGGTACGGGGTTTCCTTTTGGGATGATGAAAATATTCTGGAGCTAGATAGTGGTGATGGTGGTACACCTTTGTGAGTGTACTAAATGCCACTGAATTGTATACTTTAACATGGTAAAAATGGTAAATTTTATGTTTACGTATTCTACCACAATAAAAAAGCTCCCCCAAAAGTGCTATATGAGAGTTGATCACCTTGAGAGGCTGTTGATTCTTACATTCTATGGGCAGTACCCAATCCATTTTCTAGTATTCAGAAAACTTACAGAGTAGACGCATCTCCACTAAGGAGCCTCTTTATAAGAGAAAAGCTGGAGTGGGGGTGGGGGGAGGAAAGGAGGAGCTAGGGGCCATCTGAAAAGGGAAGCTGGATGGTATTTGTTTCGTAGATTGCCAGTTGTTCACCCTGTTTGTATTTAAATGAAAGGAGGCTTTGAAGTGGGAGCCGCCTCTGAGCAGGGCTTGGGGTTCCTGTCTTGTGTGGTAAAGTTCAGACTTGTCCAGATCCGTTTCTAGCCAGAGGTTACTGTTTCTGGTGGAAAAGGCTCAAATTTTGGTTAATAATACATGAACAGGAAAAGCAGGAGTAAATGGTGGGGGGGGGCAAGGAATGAGTTCCCCCTGGACTTGTGAAAAGCAGCTTTCGGATTTGGGCTCCATGGTTTGGGAGGATCTTTTTTTCACTCATGGTCACTGGATTTCATTTTGTTATTACTGTTGGTTGCATCTCAGATCATATCATCTTTGGTAAAGAACATCTTTAAGTAAATGCAATCGATCAATGAAAGTTAAAAGTGCTGGGCTAAGCCCTAGCAAGAATTTGAATGGTATCAGTTTGAGAACAAGGTGGACTATTTGAAAGTCTCTTGAAAATGGCAGAAAATTCACTGGGAGGGGAGTTTGCATATTTAGAAAAACTCCTCTGCTAGTGGCAGGGTTAAATGTTTTGCCAACCCACAGAAATTGTAAGTTTCACTAATAGGTCACAATCTGTTTACCTTGATGATCTCCAAGAGTTAATAAAATGTGGAAGAGTCTGCAGTGGGCTTTCAAAACAACAGCTGACCTAAGTTTCTACAACTCCACAGAGCCAACACGTCAACATGGTTTACAAACAGCAGTGGACGAAGTCTCAACAAACCCTATGAGGGTGATAATTGTAATGATGGTTCATATCTTCATCCTATGTAATTTTATGGGAATTGAGAGTCTAGCCAAATAATAAGTTCCAGCCCCTTTTATCTGCCCAGTTCCCAGCACACTCCCGAGGTGTCTGAGGCACTGCTCACCCTAACCTCTTAAAAGCAGATTGTAACAATAACAAGGGTAATGACAAGTTCCCAATCTGCACAGTTCCCTTCATTAAAGGAGCCCTGGGAGCTTCAAAAACACTCATTAATGGAATCTGACAAAGCTAGGAAGGTGGGAAGACTCGCCCATTTCCAGTTTTCTGGTGGCTAAGTGGAGACTGGGTCCCAGAGAGGTGTGAGTCTCTCTCAAGAGGCTCGAGGGCAGAAGGGGATTGGGGATCTTGGGCTACCTTTACTCCAGGTGACCTGGGAGTGTAGCCCAGCGTTCTGGACCCACACCTCAGCTGCATACTGTTAGCAAGTCGCTCCCCTTCTCTGGGCCTCAGTTTCCCCACATGCACGAGGAGGATTAGGGCCAGGTTTCCGAAGTCTCCGAGGTCATCCCTGACTGTCCCATCGCCTCGTTCTTAGGGTGGGGGGGGAGGGCTCTCTCACTTCAGGGTTTGGTTAGACTTGTAGCAGAACCGGGCGTGGCTGGGGGAAGGCGGGGGAGGAGAATGCCTGCCGGGGTTCCGAACAAGTCGGTGCTCATGGAGCACCGTTGGATGGGAAGCAGGGCAGAGAGGGCCAGGTGAGGGTCTAGGGCCAGCTGGGACTCCGAGGTGCCCTGGTGCCTGCAGCGGAACAGTGCGAGTCAAGTCAGCGCCTTCTCCTCCAGGCGCAGGAGCCAGGCGGTTAGGGGCATCCTCGGGGCTGCGGGGCGGCCGGGAGGGCAGGTATCGAGGCGGGAGGGCTCCGCCCGGCTTTGGCCCACAGTCAGCGAGTCAGGTGGCCGCGCGCAGAAGGCCTTTGACTCGGACGTGGGCTTCGGGACAAGTGCCCAGGCGCGTGGTCCCCCACGACTTGGGCCCTTCACCCCGGAGAAGTTAGCCCTCCCTCTCTGGGTGGGGGGCGGCGGGCATCTCCCGCCTCCCGGGCGGGGGAGAGGAGGAGAGGAGGAGAGGAGGAGAGGAGGGGAGGAGGGGAGGAGGGGAGGAGGGGAGAAGGGGAGGAGGGGAGGAGGGAGGAGCCCCGCGGGGCGTGTCGCGCGAGGGAGAGCCGCGCGCCCGGTGCGGCCCCCTAGGAAGTGGATTTGGCCGCTCCGGATCCCAACCCGCTTCCAGGTTTTCTCCCGTCCCGGCCCTGCGTGCTCCCGCCCGTCTCCGGCCCCCCCCCGCCCGCCCGCCGCCCGCCCCCTCCCCCTGAGTGCCGCCCGCTGGGCCAAGTTTGCCGAGCGTCGCCGCGCACGCCGGCCAGTCAATCAGCGGCGGAGCTGAGGAGGGCACAGCCGCGCGGCCGAGGGCAGAGTGAGCCGAGCCGAGCCACGAGAGCGGACCGGCGCCGGGCAGCCCGAGCAGCGAGCAGCGAGCAGCGCGCAGCGAGCGCCCGCCGCCGCCCACGCCCTCCGCGGCCCCGGCGGCGCCTGCCACCTTCCCCTCCTTCCCCGCGCCCCTGTCCCGCTGCCGGCCGGCGCGCCCCGTCCGCCGCCCCGCGCAGCCCGGAACCCACCGGCCAGTGCCTCCGCTCCCGTGGGCCGTAGACCGCTTCCACGCCCTCCTCCTCCTCCTCCTCCTCCTCCCCCGGCTGGGCGCCTGGCACCGGGGACCGTTGCCTGACGCGCGAGGCCCAGCTCCACTTTTCGCCCCGCGTCTCCTCCTCCCGCTGCTCTCCCAACTCCTAACCCAGCTCCCTCGCCCTCTCGCTCCGCTCCGCCCGCGAGCCCCCGGCCCCGCGTCCCTCGGCCCGCGCCCGCCACTCCCCCGGTCCCAGAGGTGGGAGCGCGTCGGCCCCGGCCCGCACCATGGCCCGGTTCGGCTTGCCCGCGCTTCTCTGCACCCTGGCCGTGCTCTGCGCCGCGCTGCTGGCTGCCGAGCCCAAGTCGAAAAGTTGTTCGGAAGTGCGACGGCTCTACGTGTCCAAAGGCTTCAACAAGAATGATGCCCCCACGCACGAGATCAACGGTAGGTGGGGGGGCCCCCGGGAGGCGTGCGCGGAGGCAGGCACCCCGGGGAAGGGGCCGCGCGGAGCCACCCCCCCCCCCCGAGCGGCCGCAGGTAGACCGGGGCAGGGGGAGAGCCAGGGGCAGGCGGGAGAGAGCGCGAGAGTGAGCCCCGGCGCAGCGCGGCCCCTCGGGACTGCGAGTGGAGGGGCGCCGCCGACGGGCCGGGTGCCACCGCGCGTCTGCTCCCGCCCCGCCGCGTCTTCCCGGTCCCGGGGAGCCCCGAGGACTCTGGCCCGCAAAGTGCGTGTCACCGGCTCCCTCGCCTGTTCCGGGTTGAACTCCTTACTGGGTTCCCCGCTTTGTTGTGTAGGTGACGAGAGGCCGGGAGGTTGTGAGGGTCGCCGGTGGGGTGTGTGTGTGTGTGGGGGGCAACCTACAGCTTGCCGGCTTCCCGGGGACGCCAAACGTGGAACTCGAATGGAGGTTTCATTGATATTCTTTAAAAACCCTCTCCCCGCCTCTCTTCCACCGCTGACGCGGATTAGGAGTTTTAGTAGCTACAGCGGCTTTAGAAGTCGCCTTTAAAAAAGCAAACGACTCTCCACCCCTCCAAACCCTGACTTTTGGGAACTCTCCTGCTTTCCGGAAGGTGCTGGACGGGAAGGGTACTTCCACCCCCCCCCCCCGCTTTCTTTTTTCTCACCTCATTTTCAGGGTTAATTGCACATTCAATTACAAACCTTTCAAAGGACTGACTACAGGAAACCTGAATCGCAGTTTGGAGATGGTTATGCAAATGGAGAAGCCTTAGCCTGTGAAAAAGTTCACCGGATTTCGGCGCTGGGGGTTGCGTGGGGTGTTGGTGAGAGCTCTTCTTGGGGCGCTGGGGAGGCGGCTTTTCGGCGGGCGCCCTTCGCCCTTCCTCGCGAGGCCGGCGGCGGCGGTGGCCGGTCCCCTCCGGCTCGCGGTCTCTCATTCGCGGAGGGCAACTGTTGCGCGCAGCCCCGCGGGCCGCGCTTGGGCCAGCAGCGGCGCAGGTAGCCCGTTCGCCCTGAGGGTTCGGAAAGAACCACGGCTCTGGCTGGCTGCTGGCCAGCGTAACCTAACGGAGGAGAGAGAGCGGTTCGAGCCCCCGGGGGCCAAGCCTCCATTCCGAACCTTTCATGGAAGTGAGGAGAGCGCGCCTTTGCCTCGCGGGGCTGGTCACCCGGGTGGGGCGGGCAGGGGGCCGGCAGCCAGCAAAGGAAATACTGTAATTTTAACCAGGCGCTTCCAGAGGCTTAGGAAGACGCGGGGGTCATTTTTTGGAAGGGCTATTAATAACCTTGGAGATTAAGTGCAGTCATCAATTACATATAAATTACAAAGGTAATTGAGGGAAGTCGCTGGGCACTTTCCCAGTGTATTCGGCATCCGTCTAGAAATAGAACTCAAGAAATTGCTGGAGTAGCCGGGGAGCCCACTGCCCCTTGGCAGTTATCAAGTAACTCGGCACACTACTGATTAGAGACTGTTTGCCCTTGAGCTGCCTGTCTTTTGGGGAACTCGAGTATGTCCTCACAGCGGCACGATTTTATTGGTTGTGGAGCCCTGAAAAGCCCTCTTTCTTTACCCTCTCCCTCCCGCCCCGCCAGAAAAAGTGAAGTGAACCGGCAGCCACTGAAGCTTGGAGGCTCCACAGGTCAGACCCTGGGGTCTTTGTGCCCTGCACGGTTTGGGCCTGAGCCCAGCAGAGATGATTGGCGTGAAGGTTACAGTTGTCATTCCCACATTTTGAAGGCATAGATGCAGCGAAGCCCTTAATGGGAATGTGACAGGTTTTCATCTTCTCCTGCAAACATTATGTGCCTTTGAGAGGGACCAGCGGCATTCAGGGCGTAGTGGGGTGTGCAGTTGCCCGCCCCACTTTCTCCCGCTTGGCTCTGTGCAGGCTCCTCATGGCAGGAACTCTTCCCCAGCCAGCATCTCAGGAAAAAGGAAGTTTGAAGGGTGCTCAAGTACTGCGCTAGGTGTTGCCTTTGATTGCCCTGGTCGCCAGCCAACACCTGAGCGATATTTTTTGCATATATGTCTCTCTGGATATTTTGCCCCCAAAGATAGGAGAGTTATTAGTGACCGGCAGCAGGAAGTGGAAGCTAATGTGCTCACACCCAAAACATTTTATTCTTTTTGTCTTGTCCTTCGGCTCCCTCCCAGAGCTGCTGCTTTTATTTCCCCTTTTGAATGACCTACTGGACTGCATTCTCCTGAGGAACAAAGGAAGTGCCTTTTTAGCTGGAATCCTTGGAAGACCACCAAGGACTTTAGCTCATGCAGTGCAATTTCGCACCACTTTCAACAATAACAAAAATGCATGACTGAATGGCTCAAAAATGTGGAGTGTTAAAGGCATTCATTTGAGTCTAGGACACTGTCACAACACAGACAGACCCAAGTAAATACCTTTAGATGGCCAGTATAGAAACAGGGGGTAATCTTTACCATCACCCTGGCCTGTCCAGATGCATGCATTAGCCTTGTCTTCCCTGGGCTACACTCAGATAATTGTGGTCATTTGGGGGAGCATAGTCCATATAGTGACTGGTATACAGCCCATGTCTGAATGAATTGCCAGGTACTTTCCCTGGCCGGGGGTGGGGGTGGGGGTGGGGGTGGGGGTGGGTGTGTGTGTGTGTGTGTGTGTGTGTGGGATGATGATCTATTTTATTTTATTTTTTATATGCAAAAAGTCCAGGATTGTTTTCCGGGCAAAGGGTCACAACACCTGGGTGCCTAGCGCCAGGCTTAGCCCAAGTGTAAGGTTTTATTCCCCGACGGCCTTGTACTTGCCTTCTAGAGTTTTGAACAGGCTTTAAGAATACTGTGTTCTTAAGGAGGCTCAGTCTTTTTAGATCATAATTAAGATAATTTGATGTGCTCTCAAGGGTGTCAGGGAGTACATCTCGCTGACAGGGCTTCGGGACCCAGGCGAAGTCCCGCATTGCCTATCCACTTGACCGCCGAACTTACCAAGTAATGGGTCGATCAAAAGGGATCTTTAACACCACGGATAAGGTTTTTGTTCAGCTTTCAATGGGCATATCTTTTTGGAGCACCTACTATGTGCAGCATTCGGTGCTGGGCATCGTGGAGGCAGCAAGAAGGTTTGGAGGGGCCTCTGCCGCCAGGACCTTTCCCAGGTAGTAGGGAGACAAGCCATGCGCACACGGAATCCGAATGCGACGTGGGATGGGAGAAGTACCGTCCAAGTGGTACAGATGAGGAGGGAGGAGCCACCCACAGGGTTCCAAAGGAGAAGGGATCTGGGACCAGATTATCAACTCGGTAATGCTAGTTCACTAGTAAATTTAAGGAAATTTATTTTTTATTCTTATATATTTTTAAAGGTTTTATTTATTTATTTGACAGAGAGTGACACAGCGAGAGGGAACACAAGCAGGGGGAGTGGGAGTGGGAGAGGGAGAAGCAGCTCCCCGCAGAGCAGGGACTCAATCCCAGGACCCTGGGATCATGACAGGGAGCAGAAGGCAGACGCTTAAGGACTCAGCCACCCAGGCGCCCCAGTTTAAGGAAATTTAACAATCTAACCATTTTCATTGTGCCTCCCTTCCATAAAGACAGGGTTAGAGAGATGCAACAATTGGCATTTAATTTTATTTTTAATTTTTTAAAAAGTGTTTTAAGTAATCTCGACATCCAGCATGGGGCTCGAACTCATGACCCTGAGAGCAAGAGTCGCGTGCTCTACTGACTAAGCCAGCCAGGAGCCTCAACCACTGGGAGTTTATTACTAATCTACCTTTTGCTGAAATTGTCTTTAAGAGTGAGGCAATTGGTTTAGGGATGTTCTTAAGCCTGCCCATAGGTCTCTTTCATAGGGACATTGAAGGATACCAAGGAAAACTTTGTGTCATAGTTGTGATTTTGGAAGTTTTTTGTTTTGTTTTTTTTTTTCCCTGTTCCCATTCATGTTCATGAGCAATGCACTTTCAGGCACACATACACACATATGCACATATGTATGCTTCAAAGGATTCTGGGAATGACGAGCTATGTTAGGATTACGTGGCAAAAAGTAGGTGTGTGTTGGAGAGGTAGGCATCCTTTCTGATACTGAGTTGATTATTGTATGTAAGACAACATATGTCCTCAAGATTTACATTTCTTCTTTCCCACTCTAAGTAGGTGGGTTGGATTTTGCAGAGAACTTGTGATCTTGTATTCTGTTGGAATCCTCAGTTTGGCTCCCTGGGTTTTATATAAAAGGAGGGTCTGATTGAGCCACAGGGCCTGTCAGAATAGAGATTGTCCCAAGTAGTATTGGAACTACTTCCTGGACATGCTCAAAAAAGAACTTAATAAAAGTTCTGGCTTATGCAGCTCAATCTCCAGTTAGAACATACAAATATAAAATGTTTGATTCAGCATAATTACTATTTTCCTTTTTTATTTGACTCACATTGGGTTGCACGCAATTTCAGGATTAGCTGGAGACTAGACTGAGGAATGAAAAGGAAGTTTCTTGTTGTCTCGACAAGGGAAACAACATCAGTGTTAATCTAAATCAGTTGGAAGGGAGTCTCTGGCTCCCCAGTAACATTAACTGTTTTAGCACTGACATTGTTCCTGCATATGTTCACAACAAATGCATTTTGGCCTCAGGGAAAGAGCTTGTAGCTATTGGTTGCTTTCTCTGGACCTGGTCCTAAGCTAAGGGTTTCACATATTCTCTCAGTTAAAATCCACAACAGCCACACGAAGTCAGAAGTATTACTATCTTCATCGTCTTCCCCATTTTATGAGACAAGGAAACTGAGATTCAAAGGGATTTGGAAGTAGATTCACAGGCTCACAGCTAGTGAATGGTAGAAGTGGGACCTGAACCCAGGTCTTCCTTGACCCAGAAGAACAGTCTATGCATTGTTGTACAGGTCGTAAGACAGAGTACCTTCCCAACACCCATGGAGGGCTGGCTTTAGAAACAGAAGCAACGAGAGGACCATCAACCAGCAAAAGACCATCCCAGCCCTGTTCTGATGGTGTGGTAGAGAGAAGATCCAGTCCTGTCCTTTGCAGGCAGGGTGTTCATACCCAGACACAGACAACCTGGTGTTACCAGTAGACGGAATGTAAATTGTATTTCTTGGGCCCTGGGGAGCCGGTGATGGTTTCTGAGGAGGGGAGTGTCATTAGTCAAACTGTTTTAGGAAGAGAGCCAGTGTCCCTGGGAGTTAAGGGTCAGTGAGGGCTATCAGGAGGCTGTTTTAAGTATGCAGTTCTCTTTTAAAATTTTTTATTTTAATTCCAGTAGAGCGAACATGCAGTGTTCTGTTTGTTTAGGGTACACAATATAGTGACTCGACAGAAGTATGCAGTTCTTAACTGGTCTGCCTTCCGCTTGGCTTTTTACCCTCTCATTCCATGCTGACCGGCCCCAGCTTCATTTCCTTCGTGCCGTGCTTCGAATGGAGTCCTTCCTTGCTCTGCTTTGAGCTTCAGTGTCTTCACGTATCACAAATGATACTTTCATTAAGTCACCTCTGAACTCCCCAGAGTTATGTGCCAACTCTTCCTCCTGATTCTTTGCCTGAATCAGATCGATGGTCTTTGCACATAACTGTCTCGTGTTATAGTTAATTGTGCGTGCAGGCACCTATGTGCCTTCTCAACTGTAAGCAACTCGAGGACAGAGGTCCAGCTCCTGGTGTTTTGAGTGCTAAGTGGGATAGCTCAAGGCAATATTCGGTAAATGCGCACGGGGTGGGGGCTGGGGGATGACATAGACAATTCTTTCGCATTCTCTGTCAGGATCCCGGTGCCATAATGGGGTTTATGCTGCCTTGTTGATAGATTGTCATCCCATGGTCTCATGCTCTCCTGGGAATCTTTTGGAGCCGAACATTCTGAAGTGAAATTAATTTAGAGTAAATCTCCGTGATACATCGATATAGCATATAATAAATGTTTTTATTCCATTTTTGGGGGGCGGTGGAGTACTCGTCTTAACCACTTCATTAATAACCAAGTGCTGTAGGAATTTTTCAGCATGATTCAGAATTGTTTTTCTTGCTCTGAGATTTATTTCTTTAAGGAATAGATAACTGAGACTTCCGTGTTAGACAATTTGGAGCAAATTTAGAAGAGTAATTTAGCACATCAGATTTGGCTGTTGTAGAGCTGTTCGATGCACATTGGTCACCTTTTACAAAATAAAACCTGAAGTTTATTGTCTTTACCAAGCAGAAGAACACAGGCTTAAGGATATCAGAATATTTTATACAAGCAGACCCACTAAAGCACACACAGGTAAGAACTAGCATTTTCAATTCCACTTGGCGAAGCATCTGTTGCTTACTACAGAGAACATGAAAGTGCAGAAAATTCACGAAGCGATTCCATCCTGGAGGTAATTTGAAATGTTATATTTAAGTTCTGATGCATTTAATTCAGCAATCTGGTGGAAGAGAAAAATCAAAGCGATCCATCAGCCAGGTATTCAACTTTTGAAAAAGAAACTCTAACAAATGTTAGAAATTAGGAAAAAAATTGAATGGAAGAGTTACCAAAAAAAAAAAAAAAAGTCAATAACCTCCAGAAAGCCTGGAAACTATGTAAAAACATCTTATTGGAAGCCCAGATAAATGTGTGCCAGACATCAAAAAGACCAGCTGCTTGGGGGAAGAAAAAAAGAAGCCGGCATGACTAACTGGTAGAGTAAAAGAGGCTGCTGCTTCAGGGGAAAAGGAATCTTTCACAAAATGGAAAGAGCTTCGGCCAGGAGGAGAGGGGGAAGGCCAAGAGGAGAGGGGGAAGGCCACGAGGGACGGCAGGGCAGGTACAGACTAGAAAGTGAGCGAGCCAAAGGGACTGGAGGTGCACCTTGCAAGTGATTTGAACGAAGGCCCATGTGAGGATAATGGGGAAAAGGGAAAAGGCTAAGTGAGTCTCCAGGAGGAAAAGCAGGATGGCTTCCTCGAGGGAAAACCGTGCCTGACGAACCTCTCTTGAGTTCTCAGAGAGAAGAGAAGTGGATGCAGGGCAACAGGCAGCCGTATAGGTTTGCGCGAATTATGCAGTGGGCTTCCAAGGCAAAGAATATTCAGAAAATGCATTTCCTTTGGGGTAGGTGGGGGATGTTGGTTTACTGAGGAGAGAAAATGGGAGAAACCCCACTGTCCTTGATGGAGTAGTTTTTGTTTTTAAGGATTTTATTTATTTATTTGACAGAGAGAGACACAGCGAGAGCGGGAACACGGGGAGGGGGAGGGGGAGAGGGAGAAGCGGGCTTCCCGCGGAGCGGGGAGCCCGATGTGGGGCTCGATCCCAGGACCCTGGGATCATGACCTGAGTCGAAGGCAGACGCTTAACGACTGAGCCACCCAGGCGTACCGGTCATGATGATGTTTAAAAGCTCCCCAGTGGTCCCAGTGAGCAGCCATGGTTGAGAACCACTGCCCTAGATTATGTCCCAGTCCCTTCCATCTCTGAGAGTCTACGATTTGAAATTTTCCAATGAAATTCATCAGAAAGTATTGTCTTAGAGGAGAGCTTTAATTTGCACGCAGCGCATGCTCATTGTAATTTTGGCTAACTTGGATTTAAGATTTAAGGTCTGCTGAACTTGGAGAAAAATATTTTTTCATCAGGATGCAAGTGACCCGTAGCCTGTGGTGCTTTGCTGCGGTTAGAGAAGCAAGCCTAGGCCATTGAGAGTACTTTGGAGAGAATTAGAAAGGAATCGTCTTGCTTGTCCTTTATTAAGTGTCAGTGTGCTAGGTGATATTTCTTCCCTTTCTCCTTATTGGTAAAATAAAAAAGATCTCTTTATCCCTTACTTTAATGTCCTCTTTGCCATGTGTTTATTCTCTTCAAGTATCTTATCAAGAAATAGAAGTACAGTAAATCCCTAGGCTTCTGGCCGGCACAGCCCTCCAGAACACAGCTGGGAATGTGGAAGTAAGCAGAAAAGCTGCATGATGGAAACAGCTGTCATAAAGCCCGTGCATTCTACTTGGAGACAAGGCCTTTGGGAATTTATCATCAGCAATCAATGACTGAATAGCTCTTCTATCAAGAGCAAAATGCTAGGTGCTCGGGATTCAAAGAGGTTTAAAATGAGTCAAGCTTTTGAGGTACTTGCGTTCAAATCCGGTGGGCCGTAAGAAGATAGAACGGTTATCCGGCTTCCCAGTCCCTGGCCGATGAGAAGTGGCCAGTAGTGCTGGTTGGGGAGTGGAGGGGTCCCAGGGGGGATAAAGGCAGGCAAGACTTGACATCTGGGAAAAGTGAGAGTGAAACAGGGTGGGGGTGAGGGTGGCCAGAAGCTGAGGCGGGGGACCCAGGACTTGCTGATCTTGGCAGCACCTTTCAGTTCCTTGAGCCCCTCTAGGATGGGGCGAATGCTCAGAGGCAGCTCCCTAACCCCTGAGGGCACTAGAATGTTTCAGGGCAGGATTAAATAATAGTGTTTGGTATCATTAAATAGATAGAGCGTAGAATGTTTCAGGGCAGTATTAAATAATAGTGTTTGGTATCATTAAATAGATAGAGCGTAGACTTTAGAAAGAGTATAATACCTGTTTGAAATGCAAACTTGCTTTTGAAAGGGAGGAAGGTTCAGTTCACTTACACATTCACCCTTGCAGGGTACCTCGTTTACCAGTGCTGGATCGATAAGGAGTCAAATTCTATGTGTCACTTTGTCCTTTTCTTAAAACAAAAACAAAAACAAAAAAACAAAAAACTAAACTGTATATTATTAATTCAGTGGCTTATTCACTTCAGAGCTTTTGGTCGGTGGTCTTGCTCCTGCACACCTTCTCTTCCAAGTCCTCTAGGACATCCAAGTTCCATTTGGTTCCTTCATGTTACTGCCTGCCATGCTCTGCTTGGGACACAGGCATTCTTACCTGAAGTCACAAGAGGCAGAAGAGCTGGGTTTTGGTTAGAGGGGACAGGTTTAAATATTTGAATATTGATTTCCCTCTTCAACATTTACCAAACTGAGTAAATGGATAATGATAATTAAAGAAGCATCAGAAGTTAAGGAGTACACACATCGCATGGTCCTTGTCTTTGACCATGTGCCTTATTTGAACCTTAAAAAAAAAAGAAGCCCCTCTTTTTTTTTTTTTTTAGATTTTATTTATTTATTAGAGAGAGAATGAGAGCACGAGAGGGAAGAGGGTCAGAGGGAGAAGCAGACTCCCTGCTGAGCAGGGAGCCCGATGCGGACTCGATCCCGGGACTCCAGGATCATGACCTGAGCTGAAGGCAGTCGCTTAACCAACTGAGCCACCCAGGCGCCCCAAAGAAGCCCTTCTTTGCCCCATCATGCCTGATCTGAGGTCATGTATCTCCGGTTTCTGTCACACTGCAGGTGTTCGAGCCATGTTTGTGGTTCGAAGATAAGTTCGGGCGTGCTTTTTGACTCTTGTATATTTTGAATATTTCTGTTTGTCCCTTTTCAGTGAACTCATGTGAAGTTATTTCTTTTAAAATTTCTGCATTCAGTTCTCGACGCCTAAATAAGATAGGGCAAAAGGCAGAATCCTCTTTTCAAACCTACAACGGAGCATTACTTCTTGCTTGGAGGTGGGAGCGGAGTACCTCGTGTGGTTTATTTTAATCTTGGTGGACTAATGGTTGCTTCTTGTGCCATCTATTTCAGACGTTAAGAGGAACTCTGCTGTACCTGCAAACGCACTTTTAGAAAAGGGAGGCTGGTTTTGCTCCTGTTCCTCGCTTCCAGCTTTCTGCTGGGTGCTCCCTTCCCGCAGCTTCCTCAGGAGGCTCGGGGCAGGCCCCGGGCCGGCTCGGTGTTTTCGTCTAGTCTACCTCAAGGTCACCTGACCTCACTTCATCCCAGCCATCCTTTCCATTCTAGTCCTTTCTTCTCCCAGCTACTCTGTCCATTGGCTTTTGCAAGCCTCTTTAAGCCTGGCTTCTTTCTTCTGTGCGGGGCTTCTGGGCTAGACTGGAAAGTGGTGGCTTTTGGACTTCAGAACTTTCCTTCATTCTCCAAAGCCTTGACGTGGGCATCCCAGCGAGCCCTAAGCCTCAGGACTTTTTTGTTTTTTCTTCTCTTCAGTTATTGTTTCTATCCTACCACAGAGTTTGTCTCCATTTGCGTTTTCAGCCTGGTGTTTGGTTAGAGACGAAAACAAAGCACCGAGTCCTTGCAGACTGCAGTGTAAAGCGTGTGGGTAACAGTTACTACTTGCAATGGTCCAGTCTGAGTGGGAGTATCATTTTTCTTGGCAGGCACTTCACAGAAAGTCCTGCTTCTTTGGTGCCAGAATAAGCAGTCATTACATTCCTTACAATTTATAGTCAAATTATTATCTGCTATTGTTAAAATTGCCTTAATTATAGAATATTTCCCCATGCTAAGATTCTAAATTGCAAAACAAGACAACTTTGGGTTGTGCTTTGGGAAACCATGCTGCAAAATCACTCCCTGGCCTAGGATGTTGGAGGCTCTGAGGAGGAATGGTGTTTTGTGTTGATGGGGAGAATTTTTTTTTTTTTTTAAGGGGAGGAGTGCAGGGGGAGGGGGGGGCTCACTTTAGACTGAATTTGAACCGAAGGCCCCCGGTTGGCTGCTTGGTTGCTGTTCTGCCTCGTTTTTCCCCAGTTTGGAACTAATCTTTTCTTTTTCCTGCCCCTTCAGGTCCGATGGGCCTAGGCACTCTGGGAAGAAGGCTCTGCTGATTGATCATTAAGCAGTGTGGCAATCTTAGAAGATGGCCTTGTATCTCTCCAGTTGGAGGACAGATGAGGGAAGTCACAGCCTTCCAAAATAAGGGACTGTGTTCTTGTGATCTGAACAGAGTCAGGAGACAGGGTGGAAAGTGGCTTCTGTGGAAACGCTCTTCCATAAGCTCTACGTTTGGGCACTGCTTTCAAGATGTCTCCAGAACCTGTCCTCCTCTGACTGCCTGGGCGGCTACTGTCCTGGCCTCCTTTCCCATCCCCTCTTCCCCTGCCCGGTCTGTCTCAGCACGTCAGCCAGTGCTGTCCTTTTCTGTGAACCCTGACTCAGACCATGTCCTTTCTCTGCTCAGAACCCTCCAGGGGCTCCCCTTGCCACCCGGAGTGACAGCCAAAGCTTATGAGGCCTTATGGGGTCTGCCCACGGCCCCTCCCATGACAGCCCACACTCTCTTCTCTTCTGTCATTGCCCCCCACCCCCCCCGTCCCCCCCCCCCCCGCCCCTGCAACATGCTGGTCTCTCTGTTCCTTTGCCCTTATCCTCGGCACCTAGAACACTGCTCCCAGATGGCAGCATGGCTCACTCCCTCAAATGTTTTGGGGCTTTGCTTACCTATTCCCTCAACTGAGAAGCCTTTCCTGATCTCTGTATAAAGTTGAACCCCCCCCCAACGCTCTTTGTCCCTCTCCCTCTCTGCTTTATTCTTTGCAATTACGGTTACGATAACTATTTCCAAGGAGAAGCCCTTGGTCTTGGGAATGATGATCAGGGTGAAGCATAGTTTTCTTCAGTATTTATCCCTGTAGGGCTCTTCTCATCTCCCAGGAGGAGTGCTTTTGGACACCGTCACGAGGGCCCTGCTAGATATGGCCAGGGTCTTGTTTCTGTCATTGGGTCCCGAGGAGAATTCTGGAGTACTTGGTGGAGCAGTGCAGGGGAGATGGTCTAAGTTAGTGAGGCTTACCTGGAGCACTCTTCTCTGGTAATAAATCTCAGCCATCATTTTAGGGATTGGGATTACATGGGCACCCCAAAATGCAAAGTGAACTCTTACGTCCTTTTTTCCTGTTTTCGGAGTGGTCAGCAGAGGAACCACCCAGTATTGGGAGTACTAAAGCCTTCAGGTTTCTGGGGGAAAGTTTGGCGTCCACTTTTACGTCCATAGAGACCACAGAAATAATAGGTTTTTTTGAATGATGAGTGGCTCCAAATGAAGCCCTCTGGTCCAGCAGTGATTGTTACAGAACTCTGGTTCAGCAAAGTATGGACCAGATGCGCTCTCCCCAAGCCTGTATTAATGGTGACCAAGTATGCAGAGGTTGTCCAGCGGGGAGGAAGGAGCTGGTTTGGGAAGTAAGTGTCCAGGGAGATAGGATTGTAAGCAAATACAGCCCCAGCAGTAAATTTGAAGAAGGAGCATCCCTGCCATGCACTTCAGCTCTGAGAACAGGGCTTTCTCCATTTCAAGAAAGATGGATTTTCAGATTACTTATTTTTTTTTTTTTTTTTTAAGTAGGCTCCACACCCAGCATGGAGCCCAACGCGGGGCTTGAACTCACGACCCTGAGATCAGGACCTGAGCTGAGATCAAGAGTCGGATGCTTAACCAACTGAGCCAGCCAGGCGCCTCTCAGATTACTTGTTTTTTTTTTTTTTTTTTTTTAAGATTTTATTTATTTATTTGAGAGAGAGAATGAGATAGAGAGAGAGAGCATGAGATGGGGGAGGGTCCAAGGGAGAAGCAGACACCCTGCTGAGCAGGGAGCCCGATGCGGGACTCGATCCCGGGACTCCAGGATCATAACCTGAGCCGAAGGCAGTCGCTTAACCAACTGAGCCACCCAGGCGCCCTCAGATTACTTGTTTTTAAAATCGAAATATGATGGATGTTTTTCAGAAGTTTCCGTTATAAGTAATCTCTGTGCCCAACGTGGGGCTTGAACTCACAACCCTGAGATCAAGAAGCTCATGGTCAAAAAAAAAAAAAAAAAAAAAAAGCCAAGGGTCTACCCACTGAGCCAGCCAGTTGCCCCGTGATATTTTTCAGAATTTTAGATTAAAACTGTAAATAGGACCCTATTTTTGTTTGTTCAGAAACTTAAAGCCCTAAGGAGGAACTGAGGCTTGGAGTGTATATGGGCTTGACCTGGCAGGTTTACCCAGAGAGCCATGAGGAGTCTTGAAATCCCAGTATTCTCAGTGTTTCCTGGTGACAAGCCAGTGTTTCTAGCCATCTTCTAATTCAGACCCGTCCAGTTTTGAAGGGCAATCTGCAAGGCAGTGATACAGAACTGACTGCACTGTAGTAAATTGGGGGCATATGTTTGGACATGGAGATTAAAGTTGCCCTATTTTACTTTATTTTTTATTTTTTTATTTTTTCAGGTAGGCTGTGTACGCCCAATGCAGGGCTTGAACTCATGATCCAATGATCGAGGGTTTGCATGCTCTACCAATTGAGCCAGCCAGGTGCCCCTGAAAGTTTTTACTTTTAATATTAATCAATTAATGGAAAGCACACAGGCGGAACAGCAAAGAGAGAAAATAATTTTTTTTTATTTTTTAAAAGATTTTATTCCTTTGACGGAGCGCACAAGCCAGGGGAGTGGCAGGCAGAGGGAGAAGCAGGCTCCCCAATGACGTGGGGCTCGATCCCAGGTCCCTGGGATGATGACCCGAGCCGAAGGCAGACTCTTAACCGACTGAGCCACCCAGGCGCCCCAGGGAAAATAAATTTTTATTTATTTTTTAATTTTTTAAATTAAATTTAATTTTTTTAAAGATTTTATTTATTTATCTGACAGAGAGAGACAGCGAGAGAGGGAACACAAGCGGGGAGTGGAAGAGGGAGATGCAGGCTCCCCGCTGAGCAGGGAGCCCGATGCGGGGCTCGATCCCAGGACCCTGGGACCATAGACCTGAGCTGAAGGCAGATGCTTAACGACTGAGCCACCCAGGTGCCCCAAGAAAATAATTATCGAATCTATTTATTTTTATTTTTTAAAGATTTTATTTATTTATTTGACAGAAAATAATTCTTTAAAATGAGGATGGGGCATCTGGCTGGCTCAGTCAGTAGAGCATGTGACTCTTGATGTCCAGGTTGTGAGTTTGAGCCCTATGTTGGGCGTAGAGCTTACTTAAAAAAAAGATGTCAAAAAAATAAAGTTGCCTTATTTTAAATATGAATTTAAACATAAAGATTATGACATGTGCCCTATTTAAAATACTGTGGAATGCTATCATTATAAGGATAAGTTGCCCGATTAAGGATAAAAATAAGCATTTTGTTTCTTGTGTAATCAATCGAATGGTCTATGTGCTGTGAAGTACTCCTGGTATGGGCTAAGATGTATGAGTTCATGATAGGGCGAATCAGTCCTTAGCTGTCCAAACACAGCTTTAAGTTTGGGGAGGAGTGATTGTCTCTGCTTTTATTTTTAAAGCAGACACAGCATGTACTGTTTTCACCAATAACCTCTTAGTGTTTCCCTTGGAGCCCTGAGATTTTCTCGGTTGCTTCTAAGCTTAAGAATGAAGTAAACACACCATGAGATTCTGGGATAGTGGAGGCTGAGGCTGAGCTTGTTTATCTCAGCTGGGTCTATAATAAAAGGGTTTGCTAAAAGCACATGAATGGCCTAAATACAGTATTAGGGGATGCTTAACACCTAGAGAGGGGAAGAGAGTATTTCCAAACACCTTAGAAACAACTGGTTTTGATTGAAACCATTGTGTTAGTTATCAATATATCTCTACTTATTAAAGTAGGTCTATCATATCTCTGCTTATGAAAGTAGGTCTCTTAAGTTGCTTCGGTTGCCCATACTTCTGGGGGAGGGGTCGCTTAGTGTTTGAAAGTGACAAGTGTGCATTTCTTTGCAGAGATATTGTATAGTTGTAGAGATACTGTAAAATATTGTATAATTCAGCCCATATTCCCTTTAATTAGTCAAATCTATAGAAGGCATTTCTATAATTGACCATATTAACACGAGAGACTAGTGGTACCTCTGCTGTTAGGATAGAGTATTTGTTTTCCTTCTTGAAGTCCCAGCAGCTGTTATATCCTCGTATTTTGCGGAAAGGGAAAACAGCCCCCAAAATTGAGATGTGTTTTTAATGTGAGAGAAATGCAAGCTGATCACTAAGAATCAAGGGAAATGATTGCATTTGGCACAGTTATTAATTTCAGAAATGTCTTTGAATCTGTGCTATATCCTTGAGCATTATGCCAATGCTTTGTGGCTTCCTGGGGTGACATTTAAGAAATGTAGATTTAGATCCTACCTTTCGCCAAATAGAAATTGCCTCAAGTTTTAAGTATTTTTCCTAACAGAAATTGGTCGTAAAGGCATTTTTCACCATTTGCAACAGTTACTTGATGTGTGATCAGGGAGTTATGTCAAACCTTAAATTTGGATAGTGCTGTGTATTTAGTAGTGCTCTTGTGGAAGGAAGTATAACTCCCAACTGCACATAGTTTCCAGGGGACCATTAAAATGTACTTCAAGTATTTCGATTGTGATTATCATTCTTTGAAATGAAGGGGAATTTTGATCAATTTAAATAAGGAGGAATAGCAAGGCATTTTACTCCAGATAAATGTAAAACGTTGGAAATTTCTTCAAATTCCACATAAGTGTGTTTTTTAGTTGTATTGAATTTTGTCCACTGAGGCTTTGACTTGGTGCTAGTGTTCCTTTTTAAACAATTTATTGTAACCCTGACTGGGCCTTTCTCATCTCTTCTCTTTCTCTCCTCATATTTGTTTTGTTTAATCAGTCAATATTGATCATTTTTTCCCCATTTAACAAAAACGACCAAGAAGAGACTGGCCTGATTTCATCAGCCTTCGAATTGCTTTACTAATGGAAATCTGTTGGTCCTTAAACATCAAGGGTGCAGTTTTTATTTTTTTATTTTTTTGAAGGTTTACTTAATTTAGAGAGAGAGTGCACAGGAACGGGGGCGGGGGGCAGGCAGAGGGAGAAGCAGGCTCCCCGCTGAGCAGGGAGCCTGATGTGGGGCTCGATCCCAGGACCCTGGGATCATGACCCGAGCTGAAGGCAGGTGCTTAACCCACTGAGCCACCCAGGTGCTCTCAAGGGTGCAGGTTTAAAAGGAACTAGTGACCCATTCTTCAACCATATGTCCTTAATATTTAAAAAATCTTGCAGGGCCTGCCACTTTAGGAAGTCATGTCATTTTCTTTCAAGGTTTTTAAATGTTTAATTGTAATATAAACCCTACCTCTTAAAATTATTTAGTCCATATTCAACAAGATTCCTACAATCATGGAGATAAGTGTTGTTAATTATTATCTTAGTAACCATAGATAGCATTCATTCACCGAGCACTCACTGTGGCTCTTTTTTGAATGCATTATGTAGATGGACCTATTTTATATAAACAAAAAATAAGACGCCGCATGGAAGGAAGGTGGAATAGAGAACTTGAAAAGCAAGGCTATCATTACAGTGAATGAGCCATCCGCACTTGACCAGTAGGCTTTGCAATTGGCTGAGGTAAAACAGGACACTAAGCTGGTTCTGCATTTTCTGTTTATCTGATCAAAAGAAACCTTAACAGCTCCTTAGGCGAGACATTTCCTCCTTTTTGCTAAATCTAGAAAGCATTTGTTGCAGAGATCCTTAGGTCCAACAGTAAACAGTGTAATAATCCATGTCATCAGGGATTTCGTTTCTGGTACCGATCTGCCGTAAGAGCCCAAAGAAACAACACTTGAGAAGTCCGGTCAGGCTTTCGGGTCCACGGTATTGTCTTCAGTCTAAAGAATCAAACTCTTCTTATCTTTATTGGTAACTGCTTTCTTTTTGTGTATGAATTCATATCTCTTGGTCCCTAAGTCCAGGCTCTCTTGCTGAGTAGCTATTAACCCTACAGTAACCGCAAACACAGCCACCTGGAATGACCAGAAAACCAGAGTCGCACACTAGGGGAAAAGTGACCCCGCGGGCTAAGCCACTTGAGATCTAGGAATTCAAGCCGTTTGGGGGATGTGGACAGTACTTCCTCTGCTCCTTTGGCCATTTCTTCTTCTCCTTGCCCTAACTCTGCTCTCGGGACTTTGAACCTGGCACTGAGTTATTGTAGTTGTCATTTGGCCTCCAGAGATTATGGTTTATGGTAGGTTAAATTTTTTCCAGTTGAGAAGATGGTATGATAACAATAACAAGGAATAACTTCTAGATCCTTTGCATATCGTGGTCTGTTCCCTCCCTACGCACGTGTATCTGTTTGCACTTGGTTTAAAGTGTAGTACATACTGCTTGGTAGATCTGTTCTTTTTAATGTAACATGAAAAATGCCTCGATTGTTACAGCTCTGTACAATTACAGTTCAAATGGCTGCATAATATTCCCCAAAGTCAATGTACCATCCTCTATTTTGGGCTCCCCCTACGGACGTTGAGATTATTTCTGGTGGTTTGTAGGTGTTCATGTTTGTGTGTATTTGGTTTTATATTGAACACAACAGTGATGATCTTCATTCCTCCTTGTTTGGCTTCTGTTGCAAACTTCCTTAAGTTCAATTTTATGATGAGTTTCTTGTTTATTTTTTTTAAACTTTCAGAAGGTGTAAGAGCACGCAGCTTTCTCTCGTGCCTAAAGCCTAGCTGAAGGGCAGTGCACGCCAGGCTGCTGCTTTCCAGGTCTGCACGGGGAGGGCAAGGGGAGGAAATCTGAGGCTTAACTCAGGTTGTTGGTCAGCTCTAAGATTTCACTTTTTCCCTAGCATTTCCCAGATGCACCCTCCCTGAGCTCTAGCCAGGAACCTGCACCTACTTTGGTTCCTAAACACTTCGTTCAGCAGTATTCCCAGAAACAGCTAAAATGTTGGCTGGTGGGAGGAGATTCAACCCTGAAGGTGAGTACAAATTAGTTGCTTGAAGGGCAGGGCCTTTATTCTGTGGTTCTTCTGCCCTTTGATTGGAGCAGAATTTCCCACATGTCTGTGT
This sequence comes from Callorhinus ursinus, assembly GCF_003265705.2. Classification (NCBI taxonomy): domain Eukaryota; kingdom Metazoa; phylum Chordata; class Mammalia; order Carnivora; family Otariidae; genus Callorhinus; species Callorhinus ursinus. Next base: position 1,736,393 of record NW_027397095.1, read on the forward strand.
GTCTCACTTTAAACAACAAAACAAAGGGGAAGAAAACCCAAACAAAACCCTTCCTAAAACATTTGTCATCTAAACAGAACTTCCTAGAAAGCAGTGTCATTGTTTCTAAAAGGAGGAGCTCGTAATAACCCTCCATTCTCCCTCCTCTCCCACTTTTTTACAATGAAAAGATTTTATGACTATTAGTTGTGAAATGGCTTAATTCAGCTTCTTATTCTTTATGGAAAATAACTTTGCTATGCCTAATGTCTGCCTCTGGTCAAAGGGCGTTTCCTGTGTCATTGGCTTCCACGGTTTGTCTGCTTGGAGCTTTGTGATCGGGAGGGTACAGTCTCGCCTTTTAAATTGTCTGCTTCGTCTTTTATCTTTCAACAGGTCCTGGAAAGAAATCGTCCAACGGCTTCTTTCCAGTGTTAGTTTTTGAAAGATCCGTGGCTTGCTTTATTTTGACAGGTGGCTGGTGAAAGAGGTGCTTTTAAAGGGCAGGGTGGTGGAGGAGGGGCATGCCGGGGGGGGGGGGGGGGGGGGGAGAGGACCGAGGGTAGCTGCTGCTTTGGGGGCTGTCTGACAAATGGCGGGTGATTATTGTGCTCTTTTCCCTCAATGGGGCCTTGAAAGAGGAGTTTGCCAATAAGGCCTGCAGTTGGAAGACAGCTGTACGCTTTTTAGGACCATTTCTGGCTTTTCTGCCTTTTATTGGGGTGCCCTCTATGGAAACTATGAGGACCCAGGAGAGGCGACTGGGTGAATGAATTTCCTGTAATGCACAGGAGCGATAAATCATTCACAACCTCGGTATCCTTATCAGGAGGAGCTGTCCCTTTGAGAGTCCAGGCCAGCACGGTGTCCCACTTGGTCCCAGGAACCCCAGTGTTCAGGGCTCTCTCCCAGTAGTCCTGACTTGGCTTTAGCTTGGCTTTCTTTAGTTGAGACTAGCTACCGGGGATAGCAGATTGGCAAATGAATGGCTCCTGGATGAGTTACTGCTTCTTTGTTATAAGCGAAAGCACTCACCACCTCTTGTAACCTTTGGTTGTTGGTAGCCTCCTGAGATTGTCACGTCTAGGGTTTGTGGGACTTAATGATGTCATGAGAATTATAACGATGTAGGTATCCCTTTAAATCTTCCCTCCTGTGCCAGACTCCCCCACCCCCATCCCCCGCCTTTCCTGAGCCATTTATGTTCAATTTATGTCTTGTTTCATGTGCACAGCACAGAATGATACAATAATATTCCAGGTCGTTTGAAGAAAGGTGGAATTTTTCTGATTCCCATGTCCTTCCTCTGTACATGAACAATGTTTTTTTTTTTTTGGTATTGTCAACTACAGTACATTTAACAGATTAAAGCCTGTTAATAATTAAGAGCAAGACGTAGGGTGCGAGCCGAGTTAAAGAGCTAACCAGTAGAAACCACTGAAGCTACACCAGTGTATAATCACTAACAGGATCTGGGATCCAGGCAGTTCTTTTCCAGACCCTCTTTTCTTGCTCCCTCCCAGTCCTGGCTTACCAGTGGCCTCTTGGGAAGAAACGGAATGATCAGTAGGGTAAATGCACTGAGCGAAAGCGGTCCACATTTGCCTTTTTGTGCTAGAACTCTGCTGTAACAATGAGTGGAAAGGGGGCCATCTGCTGAGGCCGAGAAAGCTTTCCGTCCTTGAAGGGAGGCTTGTTGCATGGTGTTGTAGGAATTCACTGTAACTTCTAGAGCCCTGATACTAAAGATGTCTCCGTCTCATAAGTGAAAGCAATTGATAGCAGTAACAACAATAAAAATGTGATTGGGGAGGGGTGTCTGGGAACTTGACCACATATATAGAGCTTTTAATTCCTTTTACTGACCTTTGCAGAAGTTCTAAGCTACTGTCTTTGCAGTTTGATGATGAATTTCAGAATTCATTACACTCTAAGCAAGCTGATTTTTGTCTTGTCTTGTCTTGTTTTGCTGTTCTTTAAATGGACACAAGCTATAACATAAGCACATAAGTGTATCCCTGCCAGGGAGGAGAAAGCCTTGGGCCTGGGGCCAGGAGACCTGGGTGCTGTTCCCTGCCCCGCCACCGACTGGCTGGGTGATGGGCATTCAGGAAGTCCGCGTGTCAGGGCCCCGTTCCTGGTGTTCAGAAAATGAGGGCTTTGAACTTAGCTGGTCACTAAGATCCTGGCCAGCGCTGATATTCTGGGTTTCACTGCAAAGGCGTTGAGAGCTGATGAGATGATCTGGAAAGATAAGAGAAATAGGAGGAAAAGCCCTTTCCTCATTGCATATGTATCCTCGAATACAATAAAACCCTGAAATGAGCAGTTCTGGGTAACTGAGCTTTCTGAATGGTTTTTGTCTCCTTCCTTGCCGTCAGCTGTGAGCAGCTTGCCTGCGTTTAGCCACCTCTGTCCCTCCTTCTTGGCTGCTTCCCTTGTGGTCTTAGAAACCGGAGCATTAAGCTCATCAGAACTCTCTGCCAAGTAAGTGCACATAGGTTGTGAGGAAGGGCCTCTACTATGACTCCAGCCCTTGGACTTGGGCTGATCAGAGCCTTTGGGGGCTTATTTTTAGGCTCCAGATAGGCGATGTGTCACTATATCCCCATCTGTCTTAGGCTAGACTTTAGTGTGGTTAATAAGCACATTTCTCCTCTGTGCTAATTAAATAAGAAGGAAGAACAGGTGGATAAGAGGAGGCAAGGGAACAGACCAAGGAGATGGGGCTGGGGAGGGGCCGGGGAGGCAGTCTATCCCCGGGTCCAGCCCTACAGCTAAACCTGCATCAGAAGACATCTTGTTTCATAAAAGATAGAATAAAAAAAAAAAAAGTTCGAGGTGAAGAGCTAGGCCAAGGAGCTGTTTGAGAAAGCTGGAGGCCCACTTTTGAAGCTTGGATTCTAAAGAGAAAGCTGGCTTGGGTGTGCCTCTCTGCTTAAAGTGGGGTGCTGGGCAGTACAGGCTGCCTCAGCCAGTGTGTTTATGGTTTGCTTATCTGGCTGGTGCCTGGCACTTGCACGCAAACTTCTGAGAGGCCATGGAGACCCCATTCCCCTTGTCTTGGGGCATAGGCCAGAGTGGGAATTTGAACCAAACTCTTCTTCCTTCAGAAAGGTATAAACCACAAGGCATCAACATCCAGATACGTATCCTTACTCTGGAGTTTCTTTAAATTGCTCCTGCACGAAACCTAACTCAAATGATCAACCACTGTGTTCGGAAGAGTCTCTCCGGCCATCAGACCAGTAGCGGGATGGACCCACCATCTGTGGTGCTGGCCACGTGTGTATTTTCTGGTCGCAGCCGTCATCTGAGGTGGGGAGGCCCTTTACGGCTCTGCCCCCCACCCCCGACCTTTCTACCTCCTCAGTTTTATGTCCCCCTCTTCCCACACCTCATACTCTGTCTACGTGTGGCCAGGTCAGACTCCTCATTCCCAGGGAATAGCTGGGACTGCTGCCTCTTCCTACTTCTGCCAGGGAACCAACCCTTTTGCTCATCTCACATAGACCTTTGCATCCCTTTTCTCTGATACCCACGGGTGGACATCTCCCCTTCTTCCCCAGAGCATCCTGCTGTGAATGAGTAAGTGGAGAAATGAATGGACCTCAGGATTGTGAATTCTTCATTTATTCTGCAAACATTTTATTAAACATCTTTGGTGTGCCCTGCTAAGTGTCAGGTACTAGGGATATAAAAACCAATAAGACATGAGCTGTTAGCTAACAAAATTTAAATAAAGTAAAAAAATGAGTAAGACAGACGTAGTCTCAGTTCTTAAGGAAATAATACTTTATATTAAAATTGACTATTGGTTTCATTGCCTCTACAGGGTCATAAGCTCTCCGAAGTTAGGTATCGTGTCTTGTTCTGCTTTATAATCCCATCATGCCTTGCGAACCGTACAGGGGCTCACTGAATGTGTATTAGCTTGATTTGAAAAATACCCAACTTCTTTGCCATGACAACAAAGGGCATACATTCCCAGAAGCCCTTTCCAAAGCGGCATCTTTGGCATAGCACTTTGATCTAATGGTGGGGATGTTAGACTTTGAAGCACACTCTTCCCTCCATATCGAGCGGACTGAAAACACCCAGGGTTCAGACTGCTCACTGCCAGGTACAGGCAGGGTCTTCCTCTCAGTGTGAAGCCTCAGAAGTAAAGGCCGTCTGCCTATTTGTGCTCCTGGATAAGTGCACACTCCAGCCTACCACCTAACTTGTTATGCCCAGAGTTGCTAAAGTGCCTTTAGCTGCAAACCTTTGTTTGTCTGTTGAAAGGATTTGATGCCATCTCCTTAGCTATAGGAGAGCCCAGCTGTAGAATTGTCCCAGGAAGAAAATGGCTTTTAGACCACACACAGGTGTTGGGGGAGACCAGCTTCTGATTGACTAATTCTTGAGCTTGAGTCGAACATGAAGGCGATAGAGCTGGGGATCATTTACACTGAGCATAAGTGGCTGTTCAAAGTTAGAAACGGACGAGCTTACAGGGGGAAACTCCGTTCACGCATATGAGCCATCCTGTATCAGGAAAATGAAGGGCTGCAGCCTCAGAAGTCCGACATACTATGTGATTAATAATCAACAAACATTTCAAAGTACAAATGATAAAATTAAATCCAGCTCGCATTTACAGGAAACCCTGCCTCTAGTACAAATTATAGACTTAATAGGTTTATCTGGCCATGCCTGTCCTTTAAGTGGTGTATAATTATTCCTAAACCTTTCAGGAAAGAATTTGAGAATAACATTTTAAACCCATAAGCCCTAATTCACTAACAAGGTGGAAATCTCATTTAGTCTTCGGTGGACTCATTTATTTATTTACTTGATGTTCAGATATTAACCTTTACTCACCAGCATTGCTTCCACTTCTCTGCTGTTTCTACTCTGGCAGCGATAAACAACAAGGAATTAATATCACTGCAAAATGCTTCAGGAGAATTATTTGCAGCATATAATTGAAACCTACTGCTGTCTTTCATGCAGCATTACTACAATAACAGGAAATACTGGGAGACCAAAGGAGAGACTTTCAGCCTACCCCGGGGTAACTGTAGGCTTTCGTCCATAAAGCCACTTTGCTCTTGTGAACCGAGGCTGATGGTGTTGTGGCCGAGTAAGATTGAGTGGACATTTGTGAAAACGGGCCTGTCGGGATCTGGCTGATCGTAAGTCAGTGCGGATTTAAGCGGCCTGTTCACCAGAGGTGCAGGGACCCCTCCTTTATGTACTGCACGTTCCAACTTCTGCTGCCACCACCATGCCAGATTGCATGAGGAGTCCCTGATTGAGGGGACTGGGGGCTTCTGGCTACTGCCCCCTACCCCCCGGCCTGAGTATTAAGATAGAATCTGGTCTCTAACAGCCATGAGAATGAGCTTGGGCTCCTGAAGCACCGGGTGGATTAACACGTGAGTTATTTTTTTCTAAAATCGAATTCTGCATAAAATTAGCTCTAGTCTCAAAAACAAACTAAGCAGACCAGAAACTGGACGAGGGGGGAGTCCTTTGTACTCACAGAATAGGTACTTTTCCTTCAAGTGTGTCAGGGCGAATTAGGACTATTAATGCTTTAACAACTCTGCCAGTTATTGAGCTGGTCCTTAAAACAAGGGAGGCAAGGGGGGATCTGAATAGACAGATCTCTGACTTAATAGCCACTTCTCAGGTTGTTCTTTAGTCTCTGAGTATATGCACCTGCCTCCCATTTCCATTAATGGCATTAAGAGCTGCGTATCGTGTGTAATACAGGATCATCAGGGTCTTTATTGCTGCTCTTTGAAAGGGAATAAAATCATGTCCCTTTCATTCTCTCTGAAACATTACGTGTTAAAATTAAGAGCCCTTGTGCTTTGCCCAATTACTTTCCAGATAAAGTTTCTCGATAATGTGCCTCGAAGTAATTTTAATTTGAACAAGCAAATATGTATTCTTTGTTTAAACATTTTTCAATTCCATTTGTGTCCTTGCTAGAATCTTCTGAAAGAACTGCTTAGATTAAAAAAAGAAAGAAAACAAAAAACCCAAGTAAAATGGACTCCAGTGTCCTCACTGCTGTTTAACAGCCTCCCCTCCCCCCGCAAGGCCCTCACATAGGAGAACGCTGCACAAAAGAGCAGCATCGACGCCCTCGCCGAAGCCGACAGCCCGGTCCTATCCCTCTGCCAAACTGGTAGTAGTTAAGGAATGTCCTTTAATTTTAGCCTTAGCTTAATTATACAGACGCATCCATACTCCGTCCACAGATCAGTTAGTTTTGGCCGGGAGGTGGACCGTGAGGCGGCTGGGCCGTTTGAGGGCTTACGTTCTAACTAGTACTGCTGCGCCCACCCTGGGTTAAGCGGCGGCCAGGGACGCCCAGCATTGATCTCCGTGCATCTTCTCCCAACTTCACAAACCTCTCAGAAGAGGATTTTCATCTTCGTTTCTCTGATGGGAAACCGAGCCTCAGTTTCTGTAACTGTAAAATAGGATCGTACCTTCAGAGCTTATGGTAAGGGCAGCATAATATATGTGAAGACGCTTTCAGTACCATATGAATGTGAGACATTCGTGTCGCCATTGTTAAAACAGTTCCTTCTAGGCGTGCCTGGCTGGCTCATTCAGTAGAGCCTGAGACTCTTTGATCTCAGGATCGTGAGTTCGAGCCTCACGTTGGGCAGGGCCTGTCTTAGAAAAAACAAAACAGTTACTTCTGTTCTGATTATAAGTACTTTTAAGGAAAATTCAAAACCAAAGGAGCCCAATTCTTTTGACTGTTCCTGATGTTTAACAACTGAATTCCTTGGTGTTTCCTAAGACCATGGTGATGATAAACATTTTTATGCTCCTTTTCCCCCGCCACCCCATAAAAATCGATTCATACACGTTACTGTAGGCCCCCCAGTTTGCGAGCAGTACTGAGTCCTTGAACTAAGTGCTCTACTACAAAGTCAAAAAGGACGCGTTCCTGTGAGGCAGAGGCTGTGTCACCTATAAACCCATTTACTTAATTCGCCCATAAGTTGGAAAAGTGCTGGAAATTGGTAAGGAAGTAATACTAGGCTCTTGGAGGCATCGATTACCTGTATCAAGATACATTTTAATATTTTTATGCGAGCAGAGGTACATTCAGTATGAGTCTGGGCAGAGGGTTCCAGGCCCTGATATGAGGCCTCTGAGTTCAAAAGGGCTTTGGGGGGGGGGGAGTCTGAAGGGCAGTGCTTCCCAGCAGGGCTAGAGATTGTACTGAGAAAGCCTTAGTTTGCAAGCGAGTCCAGATACTCTTCCCGTTTTGTTGGGAGCATGGCGGGTGGGGGGGTCGGAAAGGAGAGTGCTGGCTAGTGAGAGATGTGAGGGAGTGGGTGGGGTTGGGTGAGCTTGAGAGCTGACATCTGTGCTGGTACCTTCTTAGCGCCCTGGGCTCCTGTTAAGGTCTTTGATGACACCCTTGGGGAGTGATGCCTGACCTTTCAAGGTCCCTGCTTGTACACATAGTTCAACAGCTCAAGGTCTGAAGCCTTCTGAAGCCTTCTGGAAATGCTTTACGTGTGCCAAAGACAATGCCCAGAGTCTGCTTTTGGCTTGGGCTCTCCCTCCTACTCAGGTAATTGTGCATCCTTATGTAACCTTTCAAACCGAAGACGGAGACATTTATAGCAACTTTCAAGTTCCTCTCCTCTCTCTTTCCTCTTTCAAAGTTTGAACTTCGAGATCCTCGGGGCGGGGGGGGGGGGAACCCTTTCTTTTAAAAGAAATAACTTTAATTCACTGCAGATTTAACAACAGGGTATGGCCCCGGTCTGGTCTTCAGCTGAAGGACATGACTGTGTGTGACAGGGATCCCGGAGACAGACTAACTTTTACAAATTGGCTAGCGCTATTTTTGCCATGAAAAAGAAAATAAGAGATTGCATGGCTTGTTTTTACACAGGAGTCAATATTGTCACAATTAGTTAGGCCTTTTACATTTTATCTTGCACATGGCCATTTGCTCCGGGTAGTGGGTTTGGTTGGACACCTTAAAGTGCAATTCTTTGTGCATTTTTTTTTAAAGATTTTTTATTTATTCATTTGAGACAGAGAGATAGAGCATGAACAGGAGGAGAGGCAGAGGGAGAGGGAGAAGCAGGCTTCCCGCTGAGCAGGGAGCCCGATGCGGGGCTCGATCCCAGGACCTTGGGATCATGACCTGAGCCGAAGGCAGACGCTTAACCATCCGAGCCACCCAGGTGCCCTCTTTGTGCATTTTGAGTTCTCTGGAGAAAATTCTCATGTTGCATCGTCACAGTAATGAGTGTACATGTTTCTGAAAGGGCTTTTAACTTTGATTTAAGAGCTCTTAATATTTTTAATGGGCATTATTTTTTAGAGAAATTTTAGGCTCATAGCAAATTTGAGCGGAAAGTACAGAGTTCCCATGGACCTCCTGCACAGCCTCCCCTTGCATCAACATCCTGCTCCAGAGTGGGACATCTCTTACAATGGACGGACCTACACTGATATACCCTCATCACCCAAAGTCCATTCTTTACATCAGAGATCACTCCTGGTGATATACATTCTGTGGGCTTGGACAGTGTACAATGACATGTATCCGTCACTATACTATCAGACAGAGGAGCTTCACTGCTCTAAAAAATCACCTGTGCTCTGCCTGTTCATTCCTCCCTCCCTACAACCCCTGGCAACCACTCATCTTTTTATTGTCTCCATAGTTTTGCCTTTTCCAGAACATCATATAGTAGGAATCATCGAGTATGTGACCTTTTCAGTTTGGCTTGTTTCACTGAGTAATACAAATTTAAGCTTCCTCCATGTCTTTTCATGGCTTGATAGCTCACTTCATTTTAGGACCAAATAATATTTCATTGTCTGGGTTGCCACAGAGTATTTCTCCCGTTTTCCTCCTGAAGGCTATGTTGGCTGCTTCCAGGTTTTGGTAATTCTGTAGAGAGCTTCTATAAGCATCTGTGTGCAGGTTTTTGTGTGGAATAAACTTTCAGCACATTTGGATATATATCAAGGAGCACAAGTATCTTCAGTTTTGTAAGAAACTTCCAAACTGTCTTCCAAAGTGGCTGTACCATTTTGCATTCCCCCCAGTAACGAACGGGAGTTCCTGTTGCTTCACATCCCCAGCACCATTTGGTGGTGTCAGTGTTTTGGATTCTGGCCATTGTCATAGGTGTACAGTGGTATCTCGTTTTCATTTGCAATTCCCCAGTGACCTATGATGTGGAGCATTTTCTTATGTGCCATCTGTAGATCCTTTTTTTTTTTTTTTTAGATGATTTATTTGACAGAGAAAGCACAAGCAGGGGGAGCAGCAGAGGGAGAGGGAGAAGCAGGCTCCCCACTGAGCAGGGAGCCCAAAGCGGGGCTCAGTCCCCGGACCCTGGGATCGTGACCCAAGCCGAAGGCAGACGCTTCACCGACTGAGCCACCCAGGCGCCCCCATTTGTAGATCTTCTTTTGAGATACCTGCTCAGGTCTTTGCCCCATTTTTAAAATCGGGTTGTTTTCTTATTATTCTTAATACTGTTTCATCCTGTGACAGATGTTAACTTAGTCCCTTCTGGCTGGCAGCTGGAAAGTGATTTTTGGTTACCTCTCCCACTTAGATACGTAGGGTCTCGGGCGGACATTGCCTGGTGTGTGTTCCTCTGGGTTTGTTGAAGGATTCACTTTATTAACCTGAAATTCTGGTGAAAGGGCAAGTAAAAAGTTAGTGGTCAACTAAGTGTGCAGGCGCCACTTAACCTATTGACTTCACAGACCTGGCAGGAAAGTACAGTCGGTCCTGCTGTAACACAACATATTCATTCCTAAAGATCACTGTGCTATGCAAAATCCGGCACTAAAACCACAGGCGTGGGAAGATTGGAGTTAGGGTACAGCACTAAAAAACTTAACTAGGGGCATATTTAAAAACTAAAGAACCTAATAAAAACAATTGCATAGTTCTACACGTGCTAAGTGCTTAGGAAATACATAAATACTACAAATATGGCACAAGAATGCGAATGTGAAATTCACATGTTCATTGTTTCCTAAGAGATCAATCACATTGGAACAAATTCACATTTTCAAGATGAGCGTTATAGCCTAGCCGACTCAAATGAATACCCTTTGATGCATTCTTTTTTTTTTTTTTTTTTTTTTTTGAGATTTATTTGATTGAGAGGGCGCGCTCGGGGTGGGGGGGGTGGAGGGAGGGGGGACAGGAACAGAGAGGGAGGGGGCGAGATAGGGGACTCTGTGCGGAACTCAGGGCCCAACATGGGGCTCTGTCCCAGGACCCTGAGATCATGACCTGAGCTCAAACCAAACCAAGAGGGTCAGATGCTTCACCGACCAAGCCACCCCAGGAGCCCCCGCTCTGATACATTCTTGAGCACAGTAGGTCCCTTTCATTCTTCTAGTAGCTTCTCACAAATGACCTCCTTTGTCGGTGTTGCCCGAAGTGCTGCCATCGACGCCCCACTGACCAGGGCTTTCATCACCAGTTTGTCCCCTCACCAAGGGCCTCTTGTGCTGCTTGGGAGGGCCAGGTAGCATGCAGAGAGCCGACTTCTGGTTTTATATTGAGGGGTATGCTGGGTTGTTTGACCTCTTGCTTACTCAAAATTGCTGGTGTGGATGAAGCATTGGCCAGCGCCAAATGGCAAGAAGGCTTCCTTGGAGGCAGGTGAACTAGGGCTGGCTGCCTATTTGAGCCCTCTGATGAACGGTCTTCACAGAGTCAGTGAAAGCATATTAGAAGCAGGTCTGTCCAGAGCTTGGCATGGATCTTCACAGGCCTGCATTCAGTCGTGTCTGCATCTCTTTTCTGTGCATTTTTCCCCTTATGGATTATAGAAACCATTTCTTCCTAGGGAAGCTTTCGATCATGTTAAAGACTCATTTTCAAAGGGAAAACAACGCCTTAGAGAGGAATTTGTTTTCAAAAATAGACATTCACATTGCATATAAATATATAGACAAGCGCTCTGATGGCAACAACAACAAAATGCTGCCCTTCTGTTCTAGGAAAGAAATACCTTATTTTCTGTTTGGAGGGAAGGATTCTTTACAAACTACAAATGCTCTGTTCTGTGTGTATCATCTCCTATAATCCCCCTCACTAAAGATGCTTTGGACTCAGAGTGGCTCTATTATTCTTGAAAAGCCTTGGGTTTTTCTGTATATTGGCTGAGATAGATTCTTAGCCTTAAAACTTTTTGCCATCCAGAAGCTACATCAAATTTATGAAGCTGCTGTGCTTGATTGGGAATGGGTCCTCAGAGTTGGGGGTCTGATGTTTTAAAAAGGTTTTGTAGAGAAAATTCTAGACTCTCCAATCTCTAGGTCAGAGCAGTCCTGTTTTCATGGAGCCTCCAATTTCTCTGTTATTTGCTACTTAGGACCACTCTGTTGTCTGCAGAAATGTTGACAGACTTGTCACTGTTTCAGGTAGAGAATAGGAGCTGGTATCTTCGCTCAGAGTGAGGGCAGTGGTTTTGATCCTTGGCTCACCAATGGCTTCTCTTACTCGAGAACTTTCTGTGTGTCAGTACTGATTTCCATGTGTTCCCTCCTTTAATGCTCACAAAAACATCGTCAAATCTATTTTGCACTTAATGGAACTGTGACTTCTGCCACTTGTACAGGATCAAGCAGCATGAGATTTGAACCCAGGATGTAAAAAAAATTTTTTTTAATGAAATCTTTACCCCCAACATGGGGCTTGAACTCACAACCGTGAGATCAAAAGTGTCACACACACCACCAACTAAGCCAGCCAGCTGCCCCAGGATTTTTCCTTTTCCTTTTTTCTTTTTTTCTTTAAAGATTTTATTTATTAGAGAGAGAGCATGAGCAGGGATGGGGGGCAGAGGGAGAGGGAGAAGCAGACTCCTCGCTGACCCGGGGGCTTGACGCAGGGCTCTATTCCAGGACCCTCAGATCATGACCCCAGCCGAAGGCAGACAACCACCTGAGCCACCCAGGTGCCCCTGAAGTGTTAGCTTTTTATTTATTTATTTATTTTTAAAGATTTTATTTGTCAGAAGAGAGAGAGAGAGCAGCACAAGCAGGGGGAGAGGGAGAGGGAGAAGCAGGCTCCCTGCTGAGCACGGAGGCCGATGTGGGGCTCGATCCCAGGATCCCGGGATCATGACCCGAGCCGAAGGCAGATGCTTAACAGACTGAGCCACCCAGGCATCCCTTTCTTTTTCTTTTTAAAGATTTTATTTATTTATTAAAGAGAGAGCACGCACCCGCAATTGTAAGAGCAGTGGGAGGGGCAGAGGGAGGGGGAGAGGGACAAGCACACTGCTTGCTGAGTGGGAAGCAGGACACGGGGCTCGATCCCAGGACCCTGAGATCATGACCTGAGCTGAAGACAGATGCTGACTGAGCCACCCAGGCAGGCGCCCCAGGATTTTCTTTTGTAACTTTTTTTTTTTTTAAAGTGTTAGCATCTTTTTTTTCTTTTTAAAGATTAATTATTGATTTTAGAAAGAGTGTGAGTGAGCACGGGGAGGGGCAGAGGGGAGAGGGAGAGAGAAACTTTAGCAGACTCCTTGCTGAGTTTGGAGCCCAACACAGGGCTTGATCTCATGACCCTGAGATTATGACCTGAGCCGAAACCAGGAGTCAGACGCTTAACCAACTGCACCACCCAGGTGTCCCCTTTTTTAACTCTATCTATCTATCTATTTATTTATTTATTTTATTTTGAGGTAAATTTCACATAACAGAAAATTTACCATTTCAACCATTTTAAAGGGTACAATCCACTGGCATTTAGTATATTTACAAAATTGTGCATCTGTCAACATTCAACACTCTCTAATTCTAGAACATCTTCATCCTCTCAGAAGTAAAATTCTGCACCTATTAAGCAACCACTCCTCATCTCCCAACCCCCAGCCATTGGTAATTATTAATCTCCTTTCTGTCCCTGTGGATTTTGCATATTCCGGATATTTCATGTTAATGGAATCCTACAATATCTGACCTTTTGTGCCTGCCTTCTGTCACTCAGCATAATGTTTTCAAGGTTTATCCCCAATTGTTGCATCTTTTGGGACTTGATTTCTGTTTATGGCTGAATAATATTCCATTGTGTGGACATACCGCCTTTTTTATCCATTTGTCATTTGGCAGACATTGGGTTTCTGCCTTTTGGCTATTGTGGACAGTGCTGCCATGAACATTCACGCACAAATTTGTGGGACTTGATCCCAGCATCCTGGGATCATGAACTGAAGGCAGACGCTTAACCGAGTGAGCCACCCAGGTGCCCCCGACCGTTTGTGTTATCTGTGAGGTTTCTGGTCTGTAGTAGGCCATTAGTAGTTTTCAGGGTGTCTTGTTTTAAGCAGATTTTTGACTGCGTTGGTGGGGGATGGGGGTCAATGCCCCTAACCCCTACGTTGTTCAGGGGTCAACTGTGTATATATACCTAGGAGTGGAGTTGCCAGGTCATATGGTAATTCTACCTTTAACTTTTTGGGGGGCTGCCCGACTGTTTTCCATGGTGGCTGTGCACCATTTTATGTTACCGTCAGCAGTGTGCGAGGTGAACACAGGTCTTTCCCACTCTAGAGGCTGTGCCCATTTCTTGGGCCATGCTGTCTCCTCCTAACTCCCCAAGGGCTCCAGTGTCCCCCTGGCACATCTCACCTCCAGCCACCAACAGAAGCATGTGCACGGTCTCCTGTCTTGGGGGGAAATTGTTGGTTATAATATGGATTTGGCTTGGGGATGGAATGGGGGTTTGAGATTTGTCAGTGGACATCCTCCTCTTCCTCAGTGTCAGGTAGTGGTTAGGAGTATAGGTTCTGAACCACATACTGTATGATTCCAGTTCTAAGAAAAGGTCCACAACGGGCACATCCATAGAGTGTGTAGGATCAGTGGCTGCTGGCTAGATGCTTAGGACTTAGGAAGTGATGTGATGACTAAGGTATGGGGTTTCTTTTTGGGGGTAATATTGATTGTGGTGATGGTCGCACAACTCTAAATGCACTAAAAGCCATTGTGTTGCACACTTTAAATGGGTGAATTATATGGCATGTGATTTTATCTCGCTGAAACATTAAAAAACAGCGTAGGCCCTGGAACCTTACTGCCACTTACTGGCTCTGATCTTAGACAAGTTCCTTATGAACCCTGGAGCAGAGTCACTATGTGTAGAAGGAGGTAAAATAATAGTTATGTACCTACCTCATAGAGTTGTGATGATCAAAGGAGCTAATACAGATAATATAGTGCTTGGCATGGTGCCTGACACATAACAAGTGCTCAATGCATGTTGCTAACTATTAATATTAGCATCATAAAGTATTTTTTGAAGGTCCAACTGATAGATGGTATTCATGATAGGGCAACAAAGGCAGGAAATGGGTAGAATTCCTCTTAAAATTTAAGATCTTGGTTCAGCCCTGCTGCCAAGGGAAATGAACAATACAGGACAATGTAATGAGGCAATAATTCGGATAGTAATGAGAGATGAGGTCATGTGGCAGGGAGTGCTGGGTAGACCTAAGGGCTAGACAAAGAATATTGGTGGTGATGCGGGAGAGGAAATTGTATTCAAAATGCTTCCCTGCCCTCACTGACAACAGATGTTGGGAGGTCTTGGGCTCTGGGCTCCAGGGCCTGTGACCCCCTTGAAATTCTGTCCAGCTCCTTTGGAGGTCATGATCCCACAGTTGGAGGGCTCCTGGTGTAGATTAGCTTCCTTGGGTATGTTTTCCTCTCTCTTTCTCGAATGCCTCCCTTCCCCAGGCTCTCGAGGACCTTGGAGGTAGGTGCTCATAATAGTAAAGAAAGCAGCAGCTTTTCAAGGGAAACAGAGGAAAAGAACGGGACGGGGGCCGCCCAGCAGGAGTCTGAGCGACACGGATCTGTGAGTGAAAAGAAAGCAGAACAAAGCAGCCAGTCCAGTCACTCTCAGGTTGGAGGCCCTCCAGAAAGAGCGTGCCCACTGCTGTCCGTGTTCGTCCTCACCCGCTGCAGGCGTGGAGCCTCGGCCCGCCACCTCCCAGTCAGTGGCCCCGGGCGGAGACAGACAAAGGCAGAGAGAGTCAGCCTCCCTCCCCCCAGCTCCTCGAGGAGGCAGGCCCAGAGCACACGCGCGAAGGGGCTGAAGAACCCTTGCGGACGACAAGCCGCGAGCGCAAAGCGGACAGGCGGGCCACCAAGTGCGTTGCAGGGCCCAGGCGGTCCGGGTCCCGGGCGGCGCGCAGGCGATGCTGCCTTACGGCCGGGAAACCCGTGCGCCACCAGCACGCCCAGTGACCTGTCACGGGGAGCCAGCGGGCGGCGTGGGTGTCTGCGCCTGCAAGCGTCCTCGCGCCGGGTTCCATCGGGGAGGCTGGAGCCGCACGCGCGCACACGGCGCCCTGACGCGTGCTTGGGCAGTGGTGGCCGGCGCGGGCACTTCGGGGCCGGAAGGCCGGCGAGTGTGAAATGCCATTGGCAAGGGGCGGGGGCCCGAGCGGGCAGCCCTGTGCCCCTGGGGAGGTTTCTCTGCGCCGCGGGGAGAGGGCCCCGGGGTCAGATGTGTGGCTTCTCCCTGCCCCCTCCCGGCCTGCTGTCTGTCCATCAGCTGCAGGGCTGCCGGCCCCAGCACGCGGGCTGCTCCTTGGCTTTGAGCCAGTGGCGAGCTGGGAGCCTGTGACTTTGAGACTTGGCCCTTTTCAGTTCTCTTTGTTCAGAAAAAAGTTTCATCCTGGCTCTCTTCAGTGGCTGCCGAGGATTAGGAGAACCCCGGGGAGACTTGGCTATAGGACAGCTCTCAAAGCTGTGCTGGGAAATTTGAAGAGGGGCCATTTCTCTCTGTCTTAGTTCAAGTTACATTCTTCTCTCCCTTCCTGGACGAGTTTTTACTGTTGCAAACCCTACGGCGTAATCCCCTGCAGCTATGGAGGGGATTAGACCAGTATCTGGACCAATAAAATATTTTAAGGACCGTTATAATGGACAACATGAAGGAAAGTTCAAATCTAGGCACTCGTTTTTAATAGTCGCACCAGTTAGAGCCGCTGCTTGCTTTCCTGGGTTAGCATTTCTCATTCTTGGGGGGGGGGGGGGAGTCTGCTTTTCAGTGGCTGGAAAGCAAAAGAAAGAAGGGAGGCTTTGCTCTCCTGAACAGAGCTTGAGAATTGGATTGCTAAAGGGCCAAGGGCTGCGGTATTCTCAAGTACAAGTGGGCCATTTTCAAGAATGTGTAACTACTTGTAGTTTTCTCCAGTTAATATTCTTAAGAAATGGAAATTGCCTCAGCTGTAAAATGGTTTCTTATTAATTCTTTTTTTAGTGTCAGTGGCTTTTACCTTTAAGAAAATGCATTTTGTCTATGATTATGAAGAAATTGTTTTTGAGAATCTGGTTATGACAATAGATGGACAGATTTTTGCATTTTCCTTAAGCTGCCCTTTGATACAAATCTACAAAAATGCCTCTATCCATCTTGTTACCATGCTTCTTTTGGTACTTGGGGAGAACTTTACTGTGAACTGCTTCCATTAAAATTATTTCCTTGAGGACACATTAACAAAGCAGAAAGCTGTGGACTCTACTACATATACACATACCAGGGGTGGGTAGTTCAGTTTCTGTAATCCCACAATATACAAATGTTGGCAGGATTTCAATGATGGTATTAATCCTGTGAGATACTTTGTCATGCATGATAGATGATATTTACAAATTGAGGTCTAAATGGTCAGAAGCTTTGAAGATACTTTATTATGCAGTATGTGGAAGTGGAAGTGTTTATATTACTTGTTTTAGACGATATTGCCAACCAGGCAGCAAAAAATATACAGTCTCGTAATAGGCTGCAACAGTTTCATAACAAACCTGCGGGTTCCTGGGGAGTTTTTACAGCCTAAACCAACAAGGTTTGTCAAAGGTTTTGCCAAGGTCTTAAAACCCTGTGGATACTCGGAGGGTTTTGATATCTCCTGTGAAATGCTAGTCCATTTGTATGCCATCCGTATACCTGTTGAGTGACTTTTCTTAGTAAATTTCTGTATTGGGAACTTAGAGTGGAATCTGATAGCCCTGCTATGAAGAGCTCCTGGTTCTTTAAGGGCTCTGCTTGATTAATGAGAAAGGATTTGAGCATAATTAGGAATCACAGTGCATTTGAAGACTGGAAGTGGAAGCCCAGGAAGGGTCACTGATTTGTTCTCAAGGTCCTAGAGGCAGATTGACTTGTTTCCTCCCAACATGTGTAACCAACTGTAGGTTGCTTTCGTTTGCCCTTCTCCCCCCCCCCCCCAATTTTGGGTACTTTTAAGCTTTTAAAGGTTTCTGTGATCAAAGAAACTCAGTTCACCCTGGCCATACTCTTTGTGACTTGGTACATTTTCTCTTTTCTTTCCCTGTTTCTCCCACTGGGCTTCTCCCTTCCTGTGACTTTTTCTTTTTTCTTTTCTCCGCGCACCGCCCCCCGCCCGCCCCTCCAGAAAGTCTATTACGTAGTGTTCCTGAGCTGTAGAATAACATGGTACTCTGGGCGCAATCGAATTACCCTTTTGTATAAAGAGTAGAGCTTTTCTCCTTAGGTGGCTGTGGGGGAGGTTTTGGTCTCTCTTAGCCCCTCCCCATGATGCCAGACACTTGCAGCCACAACAGTGTGATAGATTGGTAGCTTTTTCTTCCCCAGTTTTATTGAAGTATAAGCCATATACTATAAAACTCACTCCAAGTATACAATTCACTGGTTTTAGGATGTTTCCAGAGTTGTATGGCCATCACCACAGTCTGTTTAGAACATTTTTGTCACCCCAAGAAGAAACTTTGTACCTTTTAGCAGTCTCCCTTCGTCCCCCTTCTCTCAGGCCTATGCAGCCACTAATCTGCTTTCTGGGCAGAGATTGATGTTTTGGGGGCCCAGTCTGCAGTCCTGTCCCTGTGATGAGGGGCATTATTTGGCTGCCTAACTTGCTCACCTTGGCGGTGGCCTTCCTGATTTTTGCCCATTCTCCCTCATTAGCCGGACCTGTCACTGACTACTTTAGAGCCAAGTCAACTTGAAGATGAGTGTATCCTGCACTGCCATTCCTATGCTAGAGATTCCAGAATGGGGCCTTGGAGAACCTCTCTGTGAACTTTCTGTCTGATGTCTGACTTCCTGCAACCTCATTTTTATCAGAGGACCACTTACTCTTTGCCCCTAAGCCCTGGTCACGGGAAGCCCCAGACTGGAAGCTTCCTCAAGGCAGGGACTTTGTAACCCGAGCTCCAAGCCTAATGCCTGCCTGCCACATAACAGACACAGTGTTCGGGGTGCCTGGGTGGCTCAGTTGGTTAGGCGACTGCCTTCGGCCCAGGTCATGATCCTGGAGTCCCGGGATCAAGTCCCACATCGGGCTCCCTGCTCGGCGGGGAGTCTGCTTCTCCCTCTGACCCTCCCCCCTCTCATGTGCTCTCTCTCCATTCTCTCTCAAATAAATAAATAAAATCTTAAAAAAAAATAGACACAGTGTTCGTTGAATGAGTGAACTTACACACTGATGTTAAAGAAGATTAAATTACCCTAGCTTTTATTTTTTTTAAAGATTTTATTTATTTATTTTAGAGAGAGAGCGAGCGTGTAGGGGGGGGAGCAGCACAGGGAGAGGGAGAGAGAGAGTCTTAAGCAGACTCTGTGCTGAGTGTAGAGCCTGACGTGGGGCTCGATCCCATGACCCCAAGATCATGACCTGATCCGAAACCAAGAGCCAGATGCCCCAAAATTACCCTAGCTTTTGGACACATACCTGTCACTGTTTACTAATTGAGCTCATTTGTGCTGTTGTCCTTTTCTTTTTTCATTTTGTATGTGTTTGCTTTTTTGGGTGCTTTTCTTTTATTAACCTGACTGTAGAAATCATTAAAAAAAAACAGCATGTAAAGCGGATATCAGAATAAATTCTGGTTGTATCCCATTTTGGGTGCTGATCAGAAATGTACTTCTTTCTCACTACCTTTTGTTTCTTGTGAGACTGGTTCCTATCCAGGAGCCAACAACATGATGCTCTGTGAAGTGTTAAGGGGAAATATAAAAAGAAGGTTTAGAGGACCAGTTATGTTTCTTTCGAACTAATGCTATAGAAATCTGTGCGCCAGGTAGCTGCTTTGATTCTCTGTAGCTCTTATCTGCGGATGAGCATCTGGTAAGGAATGCTTTTACTTGCACTCCAGTACATGCCTGTTGCAGTCAGAAAATAAGTGGGAGTGAACAGTTTCTATCTCAGATTCCTCGGATTGCCGTCACTGTGGGCCTGGTGTAGAAGTCGAGAAAGTGTCAGTAAACTGTTGTTAACGGGGCTCCCCCAAGAGCTCAGGGCGATCTGAGGCACAGCACCCGCCCGCCATCCGCTGGCATCTGCCAGAATTCAGAAGTGAAGCCCATTGGGTCATTTGGTTCAATGTTGTCCAACAATAGGGTATTAAAAGCCACACACTCAGGAGCAGAATATTGAAAATTGCTTTGAACTTTCAAAGCTCGCTATCTAAAATATCCCGACAACTTTGAAAAAATGACAAGCAGGCAGTGCAGTGGTCCCTAAGACATGTGCTTGCTCTTAAGCAAACGCCTAAAATGTTCCTAATTTGTACCAGAGACCTTATCAAAGGGCTTTGCAAAACTTCCAGTTCGGCAATTATGCGTATTAGTTGAGCTTAACCTCTTGAGTCGGGGGTGGGGAGGAGGGAATTATCATTTTGTTCTACTTTCAGCTATGGAGGCAGGTGGACCTCTCTCAGAGGAGACCGTGGCCTAGTGGGAAAGGGTTTGATAAGAAAAGAGAGGGAATTTGAGAGGATCCTCTTTTAGAAGTTGGCACTGCTTTCCTCCCGAGGCACTGTTCCAACTGTGCGCTGTAGACTCGCGCGCTCCGAGCAAAAATGTTCAAACCCCAGCAGTGCAAACCACCTCGTGTTAAGCTTTGGATTTTCACTGCTCCCACCCTCAGGCCCCATTTTAGCTATGATCCAACAAGGAAACAAGCCTTTTTTGAAAAATTGCTTCCACTGGTAATTCTTAGTAAAGGATGTTTAACAGTCCAGAAGGCAAAACTGCGTGTTTGGAAAGTAAGTGACATGCACCTTGGTGTCTGTGGCCTTTATGTAATAATAATTCATTGTCCCAGAATTAGGATCTGTGTTTCTTCAGGAGAAGCTTTTAGGTAGATTGTAAAAGAGAGGGTCAGAGAAGTATTTTAGGAGATGCAAGGTATCTCACTTTGTAAAGACAACTGTCAGCAACCAGATTTTTAAGTAATGCAATCTTCCTCAGGAAAGATGAAAGGATAGTGGTTTCTTTATCAGCAAATGGAGACCACAGCTGTTTTTCCCTGACATGTGGTAATAGAGCAGTAATCTTTTACTGTATTTTGCCATTTAGGAAAACTTATAATTAACTTTTGGGGGGTGTGTGTGTGTATGAGAGAGGGAGAGGGTGAGGGAGAGAAATATGTTCCCCTTTATGTCCTGGGTCTTGATTTTTAATCATTTCCAGAAACTTTTAGAAAAAGCTAGTAAGTAGATGTTATTATTGAACCAGAAACTGCATTTTCTGGTGTTCTCTCTGTGAACATCTCAGACTTGTGTTGCCAGGAGCAACCCTGAAGCTGATTGGGGGGGGGGTGCTTGGTCACAAGTAGGTGTAGATGGTTGGAGAGCGGGTTCTAAGTGTTAAACTTTAGAGTGGTCAGGAGATTTCTTTCTAGAAAATGAACACCAGCCTGTTATGATTACCCTTAATTATACCCTTGGGTATATATTACAAAACAAAAAGACTTTCTGAAATTTAAAAGCAAAATTTGGGTTTCATGTAACCTCTTTCGAGCTGTGGAGTCCGGGTCTGGGTGGAGTAGCTTGGCTTTTGGGCTCAGTGATGAAGGAATGAATGCGCTCATTTAGGGTAGGAACAGCCGTCATTTCTGTGAAATCACCTGCAGCCCCCCTAGGCTCAATTTTAGAATGACTTCTAGGATGTCCGGGAAAGTAAATTGTTCGTCTTGGGGCCTCAGTTTCTGTTGGGTGAGTTAATTGCCTTTCCCTATGAGAAACATGGTGACTGGTCTAGTGGCCTAAGTTTCCTTGTATTAACCAATTTGGAAAAAGGGAAATCAACTCAAACATAACTTTTTTTCTTATCCAAGAATTGATATACCCATTTGATAGAATTGATATACCCGTTAAGGACAAGCCTCGCCTATGAAGATGGCTTTATTTATATTTAGAAGTGATGGCTGCAGGGTTTTATCTGATCTGCTTGAGATTACAAAATTGGAGCTTGTTACAGCATCGGGGCAGGGGAGGCTGCTGATTTGTCCCAAAAGGCAGCAGTGATTTGGGTAAAGCAGAAGAATTTGTAGGAGGGAGGGAGGGAGAGAGAGAGAGAGAGAGAGAGAGAGAGAGAGAGAGGGGGAGAGAGAGAGAGTCTGTGTGTGTGTGTGTGTGTGTGTGTGTGTGTGTGCGCGGAGTCACAAAGCAGAAGAATTTGTAGAAGTGTGTGTGTGTGTGTGTGTGTGTGTGTGTGTGTAGTCCTGAAACTGAAAGTAACCTAAAATCATGAACACTGTGATTTAAATGACTGCATATTTGCCCTAAGAACGTAACTAAGTCAGAGTCGCTTCTTAGCACTTTGTGGTTATGCCCGTCTTGTTTGTTCCACTGGTCCCTGAGAAGAAGAGATAGTGAGGCCAGTCTAGACCTAAAAGTCAAGAATTAAAGTAGGCTTTTAATTAACAATTTTTAAATTTGCCATAGTTTGCAATTACATTTATATTTGAACAGGAAGAAGGCTTAGGACTTGACTTATTTCCTAATGTGCTCCTGAAACGCTGAATGGGAACTTGCTCTTGAAGACTAATTTCAGACGTGTGTAAGCCCATACATACACGCACATCCAGACACACAGTGGCTACATTGGGATGCCATAGCTTGATGAATTTTTCAAATATTTTAGCAAAGGTTTCAGAGCACTCATGAAACAAAAGCATTAAGGATTGCTTGTCATAGTTAATAAAGTTTGCTTGGATCTCACTTAATTTTTCTGCTTCACTTCACAAAGTAATTGAAACTTCCTTTTTGCTTTGAGAGCCCCCCTCCCCCCAAGAGCTACAGTCTTAAAAGAACATCTCTTTTGGTTAGCAACTCTGTGGAATTTTTCTGAATGTAGAACTAGGTCCTCAAATACTTATTGAGCTTATGGTCATTCAATCCTTGGAAGGGAAATTAGTTAAATCTGCAAGTGGCTTCTGGAGGCCAAAGAACATCCAAGGAGAAAAAGGGCTTATTACAACTCAAGCATTGAAAGCATCTCTTTGGGTAAGGCTGGAAATGTGATCCAGGATGAAAAGTAGAGATGATGGAACTGTCCCTCTGGAACACAGAAGGTATGAAAAACTAAGCTCCAACTGACAACAAAACTGAAGAACTTTATAGGAGCTATCAATTGATGGAGATGAGCTAAAATGATGAACTTCCCAGTGCTCCATGTCTAGCTATGTGCTGCTTTATTTCAAGTGGTTCTCTAGAAAATTGCTTTTTCCAACAAATACAAACAACGCTGGAACTCTTAACTGACTCTTGCAAAATAGCTCCCTCTTCCCTCCCTTCCAGCCGTGTTTTGTTTTGGGTTAGCAGTAAAAGACAAAATAGATTCTTGACTTTACTAGAAAATTTTGGGGACAGATTTTGCTGCTGAGGCTGCCGAGGTGAACAAAAACCTCAGATTGCATATCCCTCTCTTAGGGCAAAAGCTTATTTTTGGAGCATTGTGGGTGGGTTTTGAGGAGCTCTTCTGTTTTAGTTTTAAAGCATTTGGTAAGAAGACACTTGACTTTGAAATTTTATTTTCATATGTACTGGCTTGAGAGACCTGACCTCCCACCTCCACTCAATCTACCTTGTCAACTTTCATTTTTAACTAAGTAATCAACTAGTTGACAGAACTTGCTTATTTTAAAAGCAATCATATGGGAGTAATTTCGCCTTTTTTTTTTTATCAAGTTGAGTGTTAATTATTTTGATCTGCCTCTTGAATGGTGGGTTGTTAATAGTAATATTAGTCGCAGCTGGGCTGTGAGTGCTCGACTCCAGATCCTTGGTTGAATCAATTTTCTGTTGAAAATGATTTATTTAAACCCCAGTTCTCAACCTCTGTCTTCCCCCCAGTCCCTTAGGATAATTAAATGCCCAGTACTGTACGTCTAACTAGTTACTTGCTGTTCAAGAATCCTCATTTAAATGTTCATATCATATGCAGAAAGAATGATTTATCCTGGGAAGAAAGCTTTGTAAATGCTGGGTTGTTTAGTTCAATTTAAATTCATTTTGAAGAGAATAGCTCCATGCACTGAGCATAGTACTTTTATCATCTAAGAAAATACTGAGAAAATTACTTCAATATAAAGTAACGTAATACTGGGTGATCAACACTTTTTAATACCTTGACATGGCTCCTTTTATTATAAAGAATTTATTTATTTAAATATTTGAGAGCAAGTATGTGTATGCATGTGCACAGGTGAGTCTGGGGCAGGTAGAGGGGATGAGAGAGAGAGAGAGTCCCAAGCAGACTCTGTGCCGAGCGTGGAGCCTGACTTGGGGCTCGATCTCATGACCCCGAGATCATGGCCTGAGCCCAAAGCAAGAGTCAGATGCTCAACCCACCGAGCCACCCAGGTGCCCCTACTTTGACATGGCTTCTTGATTTTGTTCATATAGCCAAGTGCAGAATCCTACCTTACACATAGGTGTATAGGTGGAAAGATATCATAAATTACAGTACCTTAAGATATGCAAAACCAGGGAATTAATTGAGTGTGACTGCATTATAAGTCACTGTGCAAGTGAAGCATTTGAAAAATATTTTGACAGTCTTGACTAGGTTTTCATGTCATTTTTTTAATCAACTGCATCATAATATTAGGTTTCATTGCTTAGCTCACACTGTCTAATGGTTATAAATTCAGTATCATTTAAGACAGACTTGAATTATCTCATGTAAATGATGATAGTTCTGTGAGAACTATAACTTAACAGAAATATAAGAAGAACAGGAACTAGGGTCAAAAGCCCCACAGGGTATAAAAGGGTCATATCATAACCTTTCTCTGAGGAGGCAAACTTAACTGATATAATAGTTTTTCAAGAGCACTTGATTGTGTGAAGGAATATGGTAACAGGATTGAAAGCAAACCTAAAGCACCAATAAGGATTAAATTAATTGTACATCCTACTTCTTGGGGAGGGATTAAGGTTGTGGTTTTCTATGAAATTATTTAATTGCAAGTGGAATAAAATTCCCTGGCTTTGCATGTCATAAGGTATTGTAATTTATGACATCTTCCACATATATACCCATGTGTAAGGTCGGATCTGCTCTTGGATATATGAACAAAATCAAGAAGCACATCCGAGTATAAAAACATGTTACCTGGGGCGCCTGGGTGGCCCGGTTGGTTAAGCATCTGCCTTTGGTTCTGGTCATGATCCCGGGGTCCTGGGATTGAGCCCCGCATCGGGGCTCCCTGCTCAGTGGGGAGTCTGCTTTTCCATCTCCCTCTGCCCCTCCCCTCCCCTGCTCTTTCTCTCTCTCTCTCAAATAAATAAAATCTTGAAAATATGTGTTACCTAATATTATATTACTTTATATTGAAGTAATGTTCTTTTTTTTTTTTGAAGTAGTGTCCTTAATGTTTTCTTAGATGATAAGATTACTGTGCTCTTAAAAATATTAAGAGGGAAGCTGTAAATGAATCAACAAAACCTCTTAGATGATGAGTATAAAACACGCTGAAAGACAGCTGATTTTGTTTTAAAGGTTTTATTTATTTATTTGAGAGAGAGAGCATGAGCAGGGGAAAGGGGAAGAGGGAAGTGGGGAGAGGGAGAAGCAGAAGCAGACTCCTGGCTGAGCAGGGAGCCAGATGAAGGGCTCGGTCCCAGGACCCCAGGGTCATGACCTGAGCCAAAGGCAGATGCTTCACCCACTGAACCACCCAGGCGGCCCTGAAAGATGGCTGATTTTATTAACAGCCCTTTCATGAATCAAAAAACATCCCTTTAGACTTTGGTGTGGAGGATAGAAGGAATGAGGTCTATAGTCAGTTTGAATGTTGGGAGTACTGGAAAATGTGCCATATTGCTGTCTCCATAGTGTCTTGTTCAGGGAGACCTGCATCCTCATTGAAGGGCCTACATTGGCCATCCAGATAATTGAGATGGAATTAAGACTTCGTATGCTGTCAGGAAAACAAGCACATCCAGTTCATCTCCAGCACTGTTTCAAGATGATTCACAGTTGGAAGAGATGGCAAGGAGTTTAACAGTGATGTGGGTTTTTTTTTTTTTTTTTTTGGTTTGGTTTTACCCTTTTTATTTGAAAGAATCTCAGCAGAAGATACTGTACTTGAAAGATTATAGGTAAGAGAGGAGCTCATTGTTCTGGTTTGCCTAGAGCAGCTCAGGCTCACACCTGTTGTCCCAGTGTGATGGTTAAAATAGGGCCCCCTTTAACTCTCAGAGGTGTCCTGGTGTGGACGGACTATCATTTACGGGTCACCGTGAGGACAGGAAATGGGATGTTCACGAAAAGAACTTGAGAGTTAAAAATGATTTGAGATAGTTTTGCTTCAAAAAAAAAAAAGGCTAAGTGAACTTCAAATTCTTTTCTAGATGTAAGTTAGCCTAAGGTTGTGGAATGAAGCGCCATCAGGTTGATCTCCTGGCTGAGCAGGTTCTGCTTATGTTGGGAGAGTGGGTCTCAAAGAGGCAAGAAAGCCCTATGTACCGATGTCTAAAAAAATCCTACAGAACAGAATCGAGTCTGATTCTGATGGCACGCCAGGGCCGTCATTATGAACACCCCTTCTCGTCACCCTCGGCACGCACGCAGATAACAAGTCAGAGTTGGGGCTCACGCCATAGGAGAAGCTGTGTGGACTAACTCACAAATAGCTGCCTCCCTCCACGGAGCTTGTGTGTGAAAGTTGACGGCACAGTATGCAACTGCGTGCCTCCAGGGCCTGCCAACGTTTTGTTTTTGAAACGACCAATAAAGCATATCTTTTATTCTTTATGCACCTCTTCCTGGGGAGTAAGAGGGAGTAGCAGTGAAGCACTCTTTTCTGTTTTATTTGTGCATTTTTTTTTAACCTGGTTACAGTGCTGTAGGCTAAAGTATGAATTATGGTTTTGTGCCCAGTGATCAAATATCATCAGCCTAGGGAACACCGTAAGACCCGAGCTGTGCAGAAATGTCCAAATAGTGTAGAATAGGTGTTTTGGAATCAGATTTATGTGTTTATTGTTATGGCATATGGTTTAGTGGCCTTGGAGCTAGGAGACTGATTCCTGGGCTGTAGTAGATGACCTTGGATAAGTCACTTAATCCCTCTGTGCCTTCGGTCCCTTTTCTACTTTATGAAGCTTAACAGGGATACAGAAATCCTCTTCTGGGGTTAAAGAAGTGAGTTGCTTGCTTGCAGGAGATGGATGCACTCGCTCAGCCTCGGGTCTCACTTGCTAACACAGGGGAGGTCATGGAGGGCTTTCTGAGTGCCTTCAGCTCCAACCCTTGCCCTGAGCGAGCATAACGTGCTTCAGGATGTGGAGGGTCCCTGGACAAGAATGTGTCCCCCAAGTGTAGTGGGAGGTGGGAAGGCCTGCAGGATTAGGTTTAGTTCTGGGAACACAGGGGTAGGTCAGCCCTTTCCAGTAAACTGGAGCCTTGAGTGGCAGGCCCCCGTGGTGAAGCAGAAGTTGGGCCAGGGTGGGGTCCCAGTCGAGCCCTTGCTGATGACAGGAAAACTTCGTTATTTGGGCAGCAGTGGGTTAAGACAGTTAAGATACTTGCCAGCGAATATCTCATGAAAATCACTGGATTACCCTGTAGCAGTTGTTAAGTGCCCCCGGAGCAGTCCGGTTCAGAGGGACCACGATGAGAGGGGAGGCGGCCCAAGATGCAAGGATGGAGCCACAGATCTCCAGGTTTTGAGAGTACCTTAGCTCATAATGTCCAGACTCATTACCTGGAAGTTTCGGGAACCCTCTCAGCGTGCTCTCCATGGAGCCGCCTGGCCTTGCAGTTCATGGTCGAGGGCTTCAAGTGTGGACCGTTATGGTGGTGTGAACAGGTTAAGTTAGTCTTGCTGTCTTCTGGTTTCGGGGGCTATTAGAACACTTATTCCTTAGGATTTTATTTCAATCAATTGCAAGTGATTTCCCCTGGATTTCTTTTTACTGAAGTCTAGTTGACATACAGTGTTCTGTCAGTTTCAGGTGTACAGCAGAGTGATGTGACAATTGTGTACATTAAGCAGTGCTCATCACAACAGCTGTACTCCCCATCTGTCACCAGGCAACAGTATTACAATATTGTTGACTAGGTTCCCCATATGACACATTTATTTATTTTATAACCGGAAGTTTGTGCCTCTTTGCCCCCTTCACCTGTTTGGCCCATCCTGCTGCACCCTGCCTTCCACAGCCACCAGTTTGCCTTCTGTACTTGTGAGTCTGCTTTTGTTTGGTTTGTTCTTTAGATTCCACATCTAAGGGAAATCGTTTGGTATTTGTCTTTCTCTGTCTGACTTCATTTCACTTAGCACAGTGCCCTCTAGGTCCATCCATATTGCTGTGAACTAGCAAGATTTCACTCTTCTTTATGCCTGAGTAATAGTCCAGCGTGTGCGTGCGTGCATGTGTGTGTGTGTGTCTTCTTTATCCATTCATCTTCTTTATCCATTCACCTATGGATGGGCACTTAGGTTGCTCCCATATCTTGGCTGTTGTAAATAATGCCACAATAAACATCAGGGTGCATATATCTTTTCCAATTAGTGCTTTCAGTTTCTTTGGGCAGATACCCAGTACTGGAATTACTGGATTATATGGTATTTCTATTTTTGATTTTTTAAGAAACCTCCCTGCTTTCTCCACGGTGGCTGTACCAGTTTACATTCCCACCAACAGTGCGAGAGAGTTCCTTATTCTTTTTTTTTTTTAAGATTTTATTTATTTATTTAGCGAGGAGGTAAGCAGGGGGAGGGGCATAGGGAAGGGGAGAGAGAATCTCAAGCAGACTCTGCACTGAGTGTGGAGCCTGACACAGGGTTTGATCTCATGACCTGAGCCAAAACCAAGAGCCGGATGTTCAGTTGACTGAGCCACCCAGGCGCCCTGATGGTTCCCTATTCTTTACATCCTTGCCAACACCTGCCATTTCTTGTCGTTTTGAGTCTAGCCATTTTGACAGGTGTGAGGTGATATTTCATTGTGGTTCTGATTTGCATTTCCCTGATGATTAGTGCTGTTTTGCGTCTTTTCATGTCCTCTTGGCATTCTGTATGTCTTCTTTGGGGAAAAAAAAAAAGTCTATTCAGGTCCCTGGCCTATTTTAATCAGATTATGATGTTTTCTTTGGGTGCTGAGTTTTATGAGGTCCTTATATATTTTGGATATTAAGCCCCTATCAGATATATCATTTGCAAATCTCTTCTCCCATTCAGTAGGTTGGGGGTTCCTTTTGTTGATGGTTTCCTGGGCTGTGCAAAAGCTTATTCACTTGACGTAATCCCAATACTTTGTTTTCTCCTGGATTCTTTTAATTGAAAAATTACATAGACGAAGACCAGAGTACACTAGAACTGGAAGTAGCCTACAGGGCATCCAGTGTGAAAGGGGAAACTGAGACCCTGAAAGCTAAGTGCTTTGCTTGGATACAGTTTATGAAATTGGTCTTATGGCCCTATCTCCATCCTGCCAGGCTTGCACTGAGGGTAGGTTAGTCTGTCATTGGCCACGGGAAGAATGTTTTGCTCTAATTCATTGCTGCTTTTCAGTCCTTCACCCTTGACAGAATGGGAATCATATTCTGTTTGTCAGTGGTGTAAGTTTAAATTGGCTTCTAAAGCAAAAGTCTGCAAAGGGGCCCGTTTATTATCTCTAGAAATGTCCCCCCATTAGCTCTGGCAGGCTTCCAGCCCTGCAGACGTAATGGACTGAAACCTCTGCTGGTTCTCAGCTTTTGGCGTTCAGAGATTGGAATGTATAAACTGAACCACCCCGCAGAGGTAGATACAACTTTAGTCTCATAATCTGTTAAAATACAGCTACCCTATTTGCCCTGCTACTAAATGCAGAATGTAGAAATTGCCATTGAACTTGGCGAGGCAGGATTAGGGAAGAGAAAGTATGCTCCCTGCAGAAGGAATCAGAAATTACCAGATTTCCCTATGAGTCTCTGAGGACCTCAGGTGACTGAGAAATGAGAGATGTGGTCTACGTCTGTGGTTCTGAAGCTCTTTCCAGCCCTCACCTTCATCCAAAACAAGTATTTATTGAGGGCAACTCAGCTATAGCTCCTGTTGCTCTCGGGACGCCCAGGTGAATAACATAAGCCCTTGGCTACTGGAGAAGCGCTCAGTGGAGGAGCTCATTTGGGGGCTGATGTTCGTCAGCTCTTCTGCCCTCCACGGGAGGCCCCTGGGTGCCCCTGAGCAACGGAATCATGGGAACATAAGATCTTAGAGCTCTTATTTATGAACGTTGGAGCCAGACAGGAGGTCAGAAGTCATTTTACAGAATGAAGTCTTTGAAAGCCAGAAAGGGGGGATTCTTGCCTCCAAAGCACCCAGCCACTTCGTGGCAGGCAGTTTGAGGACCACGGTTTCTCATTGCTTCCTCATGGCTCCTTAAATGATACTGTGCTGTGTTGAACTCTCCCTTTTTGGCTCCCAACAGAATGTGGTTTGATGTCATCTTTGGTGGCCGTTTGCTGAGTACCTAAGTGAGAAGAGTTCACCGTCCTTTTTTCTAAACCATTTTGATAATTTGTCTTAAGTGCACCCAGCTCATTGAATTTTTACCTACAACTTTTTCTACCCACAGTCTCATGAACTGGCTACGTTCTAGTCCCCGATGATTTCCCTGCATGGTAGTGCTGAGTGTTGGCTGCAGTGGATCTCCACCTTTTGTAGTCTGAGAAAACCATAGTGTGTTCTGTAAGTGAGACCGTGTTCAGTGTGGAGAGAGTCCTTGGCAGACCTTTAAGTCCGTAGACTTTGGAAAATACCTCTAAGACCCACAGGTTGGGAACCACTGAACAGAACCATTGAAAACATATGTGTATGGGCGCCTGGGTGGCTCAGATGGTTAAGCGACTGCCTTCGGCCCAGGTCATGATCCTGGAGTCCCGGGATCGAGGCCCGCATTGGGATCCCTGCTCAGCAGGGAGTCTGCTTCTCCCTGACCCTCCCCCCTCTCCTGCTCTCTAGCTCTCATTCTCTCTCAAATAAATAAAATCTTAAAAAAAAAAAGAAAACATATGTGTATGATTTATGTAATGATAACATTTGGAGCTTGGGTCTTGGAACTTGATATTATGAACTGAAATGCTTTTAAACTTGAATCATCTCCATGCATACCTGATTCGTGCCTTCATTACATTTGACCTGAAATCCATGAAGCTGATAAGAGCTTGAGAAGGCTGCCCTGATAGCATGTAAACACTTGGAGAGCCGATGAATGACCTGCTACAGTATTCTGTCCTTCCTGCACAGCTCCTGAGGGATTGCTTATGAACATTTCACCATCCAGCCGTTTGCCATTTCTGATCTTATTGTCTAAAACGTATGCCCTCTAACCTAACATCCAGGGTAGGACGCTGCTCCATCTTTTTGCAGAGAAAAGCTTGCGAAACAGCTGCAACTATTTAGGAAAGATGAGTGATGCAGAAAATAGTGCATATTTGCAGGTTTTAATAGGCTTGTTTCCTTTTTCTACCAAAAAATAAAAACCTACAGACTGTGATTTAAAAAAAAAACAAAACAACTTTGAAAATAAAATCATTCTAGCTTTAGCTTATTAAAATAAGGGTGGAGATTCTTAAGATTCTCATGTTCAGAAGAGATTTCCCTATCAATGTCCGTATCCTGTCGCAGAGGATCTCCTGGGAAGAGGGAACATCAAGATAGCCAGGTCTCAAACTCAGCAGGCTCTCAAATAGGTAGTTTTAACATGGACACTTGGTAGGATGTTGTCATAACTGGGAGGAAAATGGAAATGGGAAGGAGGGTGCACTGCTGGAATAATCTGTCCTAGACTCTGAGCTCCTTTAGGGCAGAGAGTGTGCTCATTTCTTACCCTCAGAATTTGGCACTATGCCTGACATATATGGGGTAGCCAATAAATGTTCATTGACTAGAGAAAGAAAGGATAGCTTGTGGGAATATAGATAGAACAAGCATGGGAGTGATGAAAGGTTAATGAAATTGGGATGAAAAGGTGAAGTTTTAAAAAATTAGGTGGGAACCATGGGGATGTGCTTTCCAGGCAGCCGCCAAAACTATAGTTGAAATGGAGTAAAATATTAAGAAACAAGAAATCGGGGAGGTTGTAAAAAATTACTTATTTGGCTTTGGGGCTAAAATTCTGCAGCTGTGATCAGGGAAAATGCTCTGCACAACAGCCTGAATAATGAATAAAAATAATTTTCAGAATGAAAAGGAATCAACAAGCTCTGTGACTCTCCATAGAAAGGCCCATTGCTGGTCCCCCCTCATCTTTGACAAGAATGACCTTTTACCCACCCAGGCTGTCCTCCTAAAATGAGTTGATAAGGTTTGCATTAGTAGGGTCTCTTAATAGAGAATGGGACTGTCTTAAATGTCTTAGTTACTCTAGGAAGCATAGTTTTTTTTAGCTGTGTCAGGAACAATGGATATTCTTAGATTTTCAGCAGCTTTCATATCTAGATCTCTTTGAGATAATTTGTTGTGTTCCGATCCAGAAAGTTATGTATTCCTTTTACCATTCCTGAAAGATGTAATTCATATGGGAGTTATTAAAGAAAGGTGGGTATCTGATTCTTATTTACCATTTCATTCCACTTTTACAATTATGCATGCATATTGAAGTTCAGAATGCCTTGTCTAAATTTTCGGATGAAAACAGGAAGTAGTGACTAAATTTAAGCGTGTTTTCTTATTTGAGAGATCAAAACCCATGTTTTGGACTTTGTTTTGTTTTGGTCATCACTCCCAATTTAAATGTCATCGTTGTTTCTGGTGGCCAGAGCAACTAGCTTGTGGAGACCAGTAACTTGTGTTAAGCTCCTATCTGAGGCCAGTCCAGATGGAATTCTTAACTCCAAAAGGTCGATGGGTGGCAGATTCCCGAGAAGTTCAGCATAGACTTTTTGGCCTATGTGACCCAGCGCTTCCACTGTATATACATATATGTATATATATATATATATACCTAAAAGAATTTGAAACCCTTTGGGCAAAAAAAGAAAGAAAAGAAAAAAACAGAACTAAGTTTGGGTATTACTAAGATTTTAGTGTTGCTGAGAGAGTGTCCTGTCAATGTCTGTATCCAATGTCAAAATAAAAATCAAATAATGTAATTTAAGGATGTTTGTGGCAGCATTATTCATGGTTGTGAAAAGGTAGAAACAATCAATATTCATCAACTGATAAATGGATAAACAAAACATGGTATAGTCCACACAGTGGAATAACATTTAGCCATAGGAGGAAGGAAGTACTGAGACACGCTACAACGGATGAACCTTAACAACCTGATGCTTCATGAAAAAAGTCAGTACAGAAGGACTCCATGTTGTACATTTCCTTTTATATAAGATGTCCAGAATAGGCAAGCCCACAGAGACAGAAAAGAGATTAGTGGTTGCCTAGACCTGAAGTGTGTGGGTGCGTGGAGGGGAGGGAGTGGCAGTGACTGCTAATAGGTATGAAATTTCTTTTTGGGGTGATGCAAAAGTTCTGGAAGTAGATAGTAGTGATTGTGGAACTCAGTGAATAAACTAAATCCCAATGAATTGTACATGTTAAATGCATGAATTGGATGGTATGTGAATTATATTTTGATTAAAGAATAGTTGGGAAGATACTAAAAAATAGTTGGGGCTGGGGGATAAGCTATGGGTCTAGCACCACGTTGGACTCATGAATTTCCCATTTGCTTTTCCCTAATGGCTAAATGTCAGGGTTCACTTGATTGATAAAGGGATACAAAAATCCCAACCTGGATGACAGGAGACCCCCGGTAACTTAGTGCCATGCCGCCTTGGACAGTTTTACCCATATTTGCAGGGAACTTCATCTTTTCTTCCATAGACTGAGGGACTCAGATCTCAGGGCCATGTGTTCCTTCCAGTTCTTAGTGGTTGGAAACTTTGATAGCCTTTACTTAACATAGAACCTTATTTCACCGTTTTCCATCCTCCAGAGAACGCAGGCAATGTTGGCAGGTGAGGAGTGGGTAAATGGCATCTTTTCATAATAAAAGGCTTGAGGGTATTTGGGGAAGGGTGAGAGAAAAAACTAGCTTGTCTTAGACTGTTTTGGCTCCTATAACAAAGTCACCAAGACTCTGTGTCTTAAACAACAGAAGTGTATTTCTCAGGGTTCCAGTGACTGGGAAGTCCCAAGATCAAGGTGCCCCGGAGATTCAGGGTCTGCTGTGAGGGCCCCTGGGGTCCCTTTTATAAGGGCATTAATCCCATTGCTGGGGGATCCACCCTCATGACCTAACTACTTCCAAAGTACCACCTCCAACTACCCTCACGTGCTTGGTTTCCACATGTGAAATTGGGGGCAAGACAAGCATATTCAGTCTATAGCAAAGCTGTGGGTTTAAAGACAAACCTTATTTGTCAGCTCATTGGCTGAGGGCTTGCATGTGTGGTTCATTCCTGCTACAGAACCATTAATGCTGACAACCCTGACCCAGGCGCCTCTTGACGTCTCTGCCATGGCGTTCCCAGCTCGCTGTCACACCCTGGCTTTCTGTCAGACGAGCAAACCATCACCAGCATTTGTCTTACTTGCTGAAAGGCCCGTCCTCCCCTCCCCCTTCCTACCCTTAGCCAGGCTTTCCTGACTCGACTTACCTGTTTCTCGTAGTGGGAGAGAACAGTGTGGTGGAAGGAGCTCGAGGGGGTCCAGGCTCACAGCAGCACTCATTCAGCTTTCTGAGAGGAAACCAGGAGTGGACAAGCTTTCACTGAAAAGTCACCATTGTGTAGGTTTTCATGAAATAAAGATTGTGTGCGCCACCACAGAGGGCTGTTTTCAGGACAGCCCTTACAGAGGATGTTTGTTTCTCTCGGAAATGCTGGCAGTCTTGTAAGCTTTTCATCCCTTCTTTAGCAAGGCATTACCCTAGCGCTTTTAGTGCCCTATCCTGCTAAGAAGTAGGAAATGTTAAGAGGCCATTGTTCTAAAGACACGATCTCCGAATATCAGTGCTAAGTGCCATCTGTGGCCACACACACGTTCATTTATAAAACGGCCTGCGAGAGACTGGGAGCAGTGATGGGTTTAGATCAGAGTTCAGTCTCCAGACCAAGGCTATTTAAAACTGTAAAACCGTTCTTACCTCGTTCTTTCAGATGTAGACCATTTGTACTGTGTTATATGCAGGTTACAGATAGGGCACGTGACATTTTATACACTGGCGTTTGTAGGATGAAAATGAGTGAGCCGCCGTTTCCCCCCGCCCCTTTTCTGTCCATTTTATTTTCTCAATGTCTTTGTTTCCATTATTGTATTTGATTTGTTCGGGGGTCTTTTCCTTACTCAGAATCCTGCCTTGTCACTTTCTCTTTTCTGTGAGAGATGAGAACTTTTGCATTTGGGTCTCTGATAGAAAGGAGAAGGAACGATAGAATTTCTGCAATCTAGTTTTCCAGAAAACATTGCTATTTTGGCCTTCCATGCTGTTACCCAGGGTTTGTTCCATTTCATTTCCCTGGAGCACTTAATAGACATTATGACAAAGACCAGAAATGGTGCTTTTCTGGTGTGCACAGTGGCCTGTCCTGAGGCACGTGGTTTGAGAGTTGGCTTTCCTTGAGCATCTGATTTTCGTTTCCTTCTCAGATACGTTGGATCTTTTTCCTTCACCAAGCCCAAGTTGTCTTGAGAGAAAGAAAGAATGGTGTGAAGTACAGTTAGCAGAGTCTCTCTTCCCAAAGGGGAAAATGTGTGTTTGAAGAAATAAATAAGCCCATTCTAAGAAATAAACCTTATTTTCGTGTTTACTTACTTAACTCTTTTCTTCTAAGTCTTCTGGGATTAATGTTTTTGGTAATATGAATCAGCTGTTTGATGTCTTTAGAAAGGAAAAACAGCTTTGCCACCTGGGTCCATTCTCTGGTCAGTTGTGTCTCTGGCAAGGACACCATGGTCAGGTGGAAGGAAAATGAATGTTCTTTTTTGGAACACAAATTCAAAGCATCTAAATATATACAACACAAGTGAATTTTCCTTAATAAATCACCCTGTTGATCTGCTCTCTGAATACATCTAGAACTTTTGTGAAGCTTTTGAGTTGCATCCTGTTCCTACTGTTGACCTTAATGCTTGTGGCTTTAAAATAACATTTTTGTTATCTTGCTTCATCTGAAAAGGAAATATTTTGAGTACGAGATTTTTCCAGATAATTACCCTTTCACATATCAAACAGTTCTAAAAAATGTTCTAAACATTTCAGTGAAAATATTTCTGGAATATTTATTCCTCTGGCTTATAAACAGAAGGATTAAAAACTGTAATTAATTAAGGAAGACCCACGGTCATCATCATGAAAATCATATAAGAAAGGGTACGCTAATGCAGTCATGTCCTCGGGGCTCTTTTTAATCCAGGGCAGAACTGAATGTCTAGAAATCAGACAGAGTTGGTTAAATATGCAACTGGAATATTGGTGTGTAAAATAAAAGACTATGTCTCAGAGGGCGGCTCCAATATTCTACAGTAAATTTCACAGACTTTGAATGATTTTTTCTTATACTTCCTTTTTTTTTTTTTTGGTTAGACCAAGGCTTCCCTGGCTTTTTGGATTGTTCCAAAAGTTGGAGCAATGTGTGAGTGAGCTGTTGCTCTCCTTCTAGGGTTGCTGACTGAATAAGTTCAGTATATCAGGAGGCTATAAAAAGAACACTTTTAAAGCCTCTCCATATGCTTGATTAAAAGAAATAACATTCCCATCTTTCCACACCAAACCTTAATTTATTTTCCTTTGTCTCTCCCACATCCCTTAAAGAATTGCCCCAGTCTTTTCATCTAGCCTCCGAATTTTGCCGATCTCTCCTCTGTACCTTTTAAGATTCAATGCCAGGACATAGGGGCATAGATACAGCGTAATCTTTTCTGTTGTGTTTTTAGCACCCCTGCACATTTTATCTTCAGGGTCCCCTTTATCTAACCGCACATTTTTCTTGCACTGCCCACCCCAGGAGCTCTGGTTTATTAGATGAACTTGATTTGTCTCCTTCACCAAAATATTTGATTTTCTCTTCCTCCCTCCCCATAGGCTTTATTTTTGTAAATGTGCAGTGACTGCACCTTTGTTGTCAAGTTTGCCAGCCTGCTTGATATGGAAATGAGTCTTACTAGTTTCTACTTCCCAGGGTCCCTTCTGGAACCCTTCTTATGAATAGGAATCGCATTGACAAGCACCAGTCTCTCGGGCACAGTGGCTGTTTGTAAAGACGGCCTACACATGTTGGCCAAAACAATTTCACCCTTGACTTACTTCAAAACTGGCTGGTGGATACCATCTGGTCACAGTGATTTATCTACTCCTGGTTTGTTGATTAGATGCAGAGCATCATGTTTACCACTATTTGATCTAGTACCTCTGACCTGCCGAGTTCAGTGTTCTGGTTTGGGAATGCGAATCTCCTTAGAAGACAAAGAATTCATTCAGTCTATCGACCATCTCCTTTTTAGTCCGGTGACTGTGATTAAGTGGGTCTGCCGATGCTCTAAATGGCTTCCTCCCTTTGATAGAGCGAAAACAGTCTCTTACTCTCTTGGCTTTGCAATCTCTTGCAAGTTGCTCCTGGCCTGGTTTTTAGTTTGTGTCTAATCTGCAATGCCTTATGGGCTTTTCTCTCTTCTCTGTTTGGACTAGCTCTTTATCTCATCAAAGATACCTTCAC
The DNA here is from genome assembly GCF_003265705.2 of Callorhinus ursinus. NCBI lineage: Eukaryota > Metazoa > Chordata > Mammalia > Carnivora > Otariidae > Callorhinus > Callorhinus ursinus. The sequence continues at coordinate 1,773,336 of NW_027397095.1, forward strand.
TTCTTTTCACTCTGCCTTTTAGCCACACTAAAGGATCCCTTCTCTCTGCAGCCCTCTTGAAATCTTAAGGACTTGGGGAGCACTTATTCTGAGGTAACAATAGGTAAGGCTTTTCTATTTTTAAACCAGTCTCCAGGCATCTTGCCTGTTGTTTACTCATGGAACTCTTTCTTTCTCCCTCAATGATAATGCCTGGTTTTGCCAGAGCTTCTTAGCCTTAAATAGGAAAAAGACATTGAATGAGTTTGGAACTTTTCTTTTCCTCATCACGCTGTTGGATGTAATTGTGCTGCCCTCGCATGCTTGTTGATGCCGTTACTTGGTGCCCTCCGTCCTATATACTACTCAGGACCAAGGCCAGGGTATCTCCCGGCGCACCTGTTCCTCCCTCCCTCCCTCCCTGCACGCTCCGCCCACACACGCTTCTAGAAACACTTGTTCAGGAAGCCCTCATTTTTCATCTCCAAACCTTGCCTACACATCTTGGCAGGTTAAACGTTATGTTGATGAATTTTCTTTTTCTTATTCATGTCTGTGAATCTTCTGCATAATTGTAAGGGGGTAATGGAGGGAAATCTATGGTACCCGTCTAAAACCTAGCAGAGGAAGATGTATTTGACAGAAATATTTAAGAAATAGAGTATGAGGAGGTGATCAGGTGCTAAACTGACAGACAATCTGAGGTCGATACACTCTCATCAGAAACATCAAAAAAAAATCGGCACTTAAATGCATCACAATTGTGCGGGGAGCTGTCATTTCCATCTTTGTTCTCCCTTCCTTTGATGTGACAGGGAACAAACTCCCTTCATCTCAGGGTGGGTTCATTGGGTTTTTTTTTCTTTTTTCTTTTCTTTTCTTTCTTTCATTTTTTTTTTCCTGACATACGTTTATCCTTAGGTATTCCGAATTTCTGAATCATCTACCTTTATTTGATAGAGCTTTCAGCAAAGCGATTGCCACAATGGAGGAGCCGATCATTAGTCAGGACAGTGCAGTGACATAGTGCACGCCCTAGACACACACATTTTATTTTTAAAGATTTTATTTATTTGACAGAGAGAGAGAGAGAGCACAAGAGAGCATGCACAATCAGGGGGAGTGGCAGACAGAGGGAGAGGCAGGGAGCCTGATGTGGGCCTTGATCCCAGGACCCCGGATCAGGACCTGAGCTGAAGGCAGATGCTTAACCAACTGAGCCACCCAGGTGTCCCGACACACACATTTTTTAAAAAGCAAGATGCACGTTTAAGGAAGTAAATATTACTGTCTTTCACTCTTCTGAATCGTATTCGCGAGTGCCGGAGTTCTAGAATGCAAACGGTTCATAGTTGATATGTAGAGATATTTGGATGTTGATACAAAGTTGATTCCTCAAAATCATCAGGCCAGGCTATATAAAATTGCTGACACTTGACCTTTTTGACCTAAAACAGTGGCAGTTTCATATGAATCAAACTTTACTTTGTTTTTCATTAATTTCCAAGGTTGTAACAGGCATTCTAGAGCTAAAGAAAAGATTGTCTAGCCTGTAATCCCAGAGTGGTATTGCTGTAGCCTGGATTTTTACCAACAGACCGTTTATATTTGGCTCAATAAAGCTAAATTGCTCTTTGGTGGGTAAATTTTAAAAATAAATGCTTCCAAAGATGATGACGACGACAACTACTGCTAGTAGTAGTAACAGTAATAGGAAAACAACACTCTTCCTTTAAATATAGCCAAACCCAGAGCATGGAAAGGACCCCCCTTCTGAGGAATACAGAGTTCTCTTCTGATGGCAGTATATATAATAATAGCTACTATTGAGTGAGGCACCATATACATTTAATGCTTTCTGTGAGGTAGGTTCTGGTTTTGTCCCTATTTTCTAGAAGACGAACTAGTTTCCGAAGCGAAGAGACTGACGCAGAGTTACACAGAACTGAGTTCAAATTCAGTCCTGTTTAACTCGGAAGTCCTTACATTCTCCGTATCACGTGGAGCCTGCCTGCCTTAGAGACCTAGAACAGGTACTGTGTGTAGAAAACTTTTCTAGTCCCTTTATTTTGTGAGTCTCCTACTTGTTGTGACTTTCTTCATTTGTTTTGTACCAGAAAAGCAGCTTGGCTTCTGGCTGCTCTCCCAGGGCCACCAAATTTGTCAGTGCTATTATAAGAGTTTTAACCAAGAAGCAAAATGTGTCATGACCTTTTTTTTTTTTTCTTTTGAACACAGGCTCATTTCATAATAATCTCTGGCATAATTTGTTTCTCTTTGCTCCCACAAATCATGAAATCATGAAAGTTCATCTCACAAGAATGAAACCATGCCTTTTTAAAAAAGATTTATTTATTTGAGAGAGAGCTTGAGTGCGTGCACATGAGTGTGAGTGGGGGGGAGGAGGGGTAGAGGGGGAGGAAGAGGGAGAGAAACTGAAGCGGACTCCCACCGAGCACAGAGCCCAAAGCAGGGCTTGATCTCCCCATCCATGAGATCATGAGCTGAGCCAAAACCAAGAGTCGAACACTTAACTGACTGAGCCACCCAGGCTCCCCCAAACCATGCCTTTTTATAAGTATGCCCTACACTTAACCGTACCCATCTGGTCATTTAGGCAAAATGAAAGCTCAGACTTGTGCTATCAAGCACCTCCTCAAATGTTTGTGAAACCTGAGATCAAACTGTGCCTCTTCTCCAAGCTTATTGTAGTATTATCATTCTGTATGATTGACTTTATCTCAGTAGGGTTACCCTTGAGTTAGGTTAGTTGATGTTTTTATATTAGGCTAGGATGATATATTAACAATAGAGATACCCATGGACAGAAACCTAAGTATATTTCCCCGTAGCCTGGTCAGACTCATTCTAACTTAAGGCCGCTCATTTGCAAAAAGCAGGGCTTATAATGCTGGACAATTGCTTTCGCTTCAGCTTTTGAGGTGGCTCCTTTCCCTCACATTGAAACTGATTTCCAGAATATGATTTTAAATCTTGCACTGTGGTAATGTATGTGCTCCTTTAACATTGGCAAGACTAGGGATTATGAACATTGGCAAGACTAGGGATTATGATTTAGTTTCAGCCTAAGATTAGGTAGATTAGGAAAAGAATTAAAATGGGACCTTGCATGGTTTGTGATTCTATAAAAGACAAAGAGAACAAAGCGAGCTCTTTTCTTTCATATTTCTAGTTACGAATATCCATCTAAGTACATGAAAATATGTACTAATTCCAACAGATAAGCACAGCACCACCAAGTGTTACCTTTAAACCAAGACTGGACATTTGTCTGTTGCCATTTGTTCTCATCCTTAAAGACTTATTTTTATTATTTGTTTTGAGTTCTTTCAAAGTAATCTCTACACCCAACATGGGGCTTGAACCCACAACCCCGAGATCAAGAGCCACACATTCCACTTACTGAGCCAGCCAGGCGCCCCATGACCGTTTTTAAAATGACCTCTTGTTGGTTACTGTGGGAGCAGAACAAGCTAGGAGCTTGTGCAAATCACACGTGTGTCTGCAAGGAGAAGTTTACTCTTTTATTTTCCTTTGAAGTACCCTCAAGTGTACTCTTAAAATATATCATGAACCACATACCATTATTCGTTTTCCACACGGGATAAAACATCTTGAAGGGGAGAAGCTGAAAACAAGTATATTAATCTGATGACCTCTTTTCTGGCAGAAGGTCCTGGTAAGAAATTGGTCCTTGAATTTTGCAAAGGAGGCTATATTTATTGCCCTTCTTTTTCTATGAAGGGCCATTTTAATAATTTTTGCTCTCACATCAAAGACTTTTCATAATTATAGCCAATAATTGCAGTAGTAATGGTGTGCCATCTGCAGGCTCTGTATAATGGAAACTAGAGAGAAAAACATCTCCCTCTGCTTGCTAAGAGTTACCGTGGAACCTGAGCGCCAGATTGCCACTACTCAGCCCCTGGTCATGCACCATCTTCCTTGTCTTCCTCACCCACTTCTCGTCCGTTCTTTCTCTCTCACTCCTGTGGCTTTGATGATGGGTCACATTCTGGAACTGGGGGAGTGATTGGAACTTCCTTGGGATCAGGTATTTGGCCACATTAATTGCCTTTCAAATGAACAGTTGACCCATGATCCCAAAGATTTACGGAAGGCAAGTTGGATATTGACATAATGAAACACACAAGCACCCACTTATCCAGTTGGTCCAGCCCATAGCAAGCTGTCTGACGCCGGACTATGAACATCCATCTCAAGCTTGACTCTTGCCCGGGTTTTGAAGCTCTGCTGTCTTTCTTAGGTCCTATGATGGCACCGTTCTACAGTGACTCTGATGTCAGCCCTCTGACAGCAACTTCCATTTCTTCTTAGAGGCTCAAACTAGAATGGCCTCTTTCCTTTTATCCCCACCCAAAGCAAAAAATGGTCACAGGCAGCCCTTCATTCTTGGTTATCTGACAGCTCGGCACTAATGAGGGCCAGGCTACCTCCCAATGCATTAGGTTGTGGTTTTTTTTTTTTTTTTTTTGAACATTCACCTCTCTGTGGCCCTGGGGTAACTATAAGGCCTCTTATCTGGCAGGCCTGCATCTGAGGATGGAATTGAATAGGCCTGTAGGGACTTGAATGCAGAGCAAACCACTGGTTTCTTTTCCTTGTCACTTGCTGGCAAAGCGGCAAACACTGTTCCATGATCTACTCTAAGGAAGTAAATTTTTTCATGTCATCAATAAATAATCACATTAATACTTCAGTTTAGTGCTCAAGATCTGCCTTTACTTTTCCCTCTCTGTGATACTTAAGAAGTAAGAGTAAAATGGTAGGTGGTTGGCATGGCGGCAGCCCAGCTGAAGAATTCCCTGATACCTTACATTTTGCTTCAAGCACCTTTTTATCAGAGTTTCAGAGCCCAGAACAAACAGGGATAATTCCCAGTGTGGCACAGAGGAGTTGTGTAGTATCTCAGCTCCTTTGCTGTTTGGTGTGTCTGTCACTTGAAGGCATAAAAGCTCTTCTCCTGAGACCTTACTTGCAAAAATTGAATGGGACCATGTCAGTGATTTATTGCCTGTTGGAATATAAGTTTAGGGAAGCTCAGCCTTAAATGACCAGAGTTTCATACTTGTAAAAATCAAAGCATTAACATCCTCTTAGAGGTGGGAGGTTTTAAAATAAATTTGGATGTTTAGTGACGTGACGTGTCAAGCCAAATAACTAAAAATAGCATTTGTGTGAGAAGTTTTTTTTTTTGCTTTGCCGATTTTTCTTCGTTGACCAAGAAAGGTAGCAGTACCAGATCCCCAAGGAGTTTGCTTACTCCCTTCATTACAGGATTCTGCTTTGAGTCCAAACGAACATCTGCTGTTTTGGATGACTCAAAAAATGTGTGTGACTCTTGCTCCCAGTTTGTCCAAAGGCACCTCCAAAAGCACCTCTGCTGAAGCCCCAGTGTGAGAAGCATGGGTTGGATGGCTTTGCCCGGGGTAGTGTCAACTCGCTCGCCTTTTGAACTTGAGTTGTTCTGAGAGGAGATCAGAGGACCTCAGAGATTCTGGGGGATAGGGGCTGGAGGAATTCAGATTATAGAGTAAGAGGGAGAAAGAAAAAGCCGGTAGAGCAACAATAAAATCCATGTCTGCGCATCTTGTAATTTTCAAGAGGAGAGACCACGCCTTTTGTATTTTCTGCACTGATGGATGGCATCTGGTGCATGAGAGGCACTTGATAAATACCGCATTACTGTTTTTGTGTTGCCAAATTGGGTCAAAGGTTAGTTTGGGTAAAGTGAACAGTTGATTTAGGCTTGGGGAAAAATTTAAAGCAGCATTCTCTTCCCAGATAATCTCTTGGCGGTGGACTGGTGGAAGTAACTAGTTCAAGAAGTGATAAAGATACTGGATTTTCTAATCCTAAGGAACAAATTCAATGTAATTAATCGACAGGTCTGATCCTGAAAGGTGAGATTGGGGGATCAAGTGGTGCCAAGGAGCTAGTAGATTGCCATTAGGATAAATCCCAATCAGATGTGGGCTTCCTCACCTATGCAGGTAAGCTGGGAGAATCTCAATGAAGAGTGGGAACACTGAAAACTTAAGCAAAGTCAATCTTCTGGGAAAGGCAACATCATTTCTAAAACGGGAATCTATGCTTGGCTATTGAATGACCTTGTGGTTTTCAAGCAACTAAAGCATATGTGGACCAAGGGAAACCAGGGCAGATGATCTACCTAGGCCTTCAAAAAGCTGTTTGTGAGTTTGCACACCAAGCCAAGGAAACTTGAAATCATTGGCATCGCCACAGAAATGTGGGACTGTTCGATCAAACATTTTAACGGTTGACTTCGAGGAAGGAAGCAAAGGGTATGGATAGATAATTCTCTGGATAGCAACATTAATGGTGGCATGCTCTGCAAAATTAGGACCCAGACAGATTTTACTTAGAGCTCCAAAAAATGCCTCACAAGAGGAAGTCAACTTTTGTTGACAAAAGTGTAGCAAAGAGCCCACTAAAAGGGAATAAATTCTAGGGTATATGCCCCAAAGGCAACGGGCCCAGGTGTTAGGGTATTTGATAATGGTGAGGAGAGGAGCTTTTTTGAGGGCTGGAGAGACTCAGCCTGGCAAAAGGAGGACCCTGCCCCTCCTCCATCTGCCTATGCTAAGGTGCAGAATTTTTCCTCTCATGTTATAGAAATTAACTCCTCTTCAGCTGCGGCTCATGTCCATGTGCCTGGAATGGAGACTGATTGAGAGTCCTTCAGTGCAGATCTGTATTAGAGTGAGCTGTAACTCACTGTGACCTTGAACAAGAATTTTGTGGAAGTGGATTGTAAGGGATGTCATTAAGTAGAAACACTGAAAATGTAAATGTTTCTTTTCTTCTTTGCCATTTCATTGACGCTTGGCTAGAATTTTAAAGAACGGTTCCTGTGGCGTGAAATCTGATGTCAGAGAATCATTTTTCTTTATGTGAGCTAGCAGACTTTGCTATCACTTAGTGTAAAAGCTTTCTAGATGACCATTTGGAGAAATATCTTTGGGAGGATTCATGATTAATGAATATGTTGTTCTTTAGGTGTATTTTTCCTAGAAAGTAGGTTTACTGAAAACCTATTCTCACACTTTTGGAGGGAGGAATTTTAGGTGTATCATGAAAGAGTAAAAAAAAGTTGAGGGTTTTTATTTTCTTAAGCACCCAAGCTGAAAACAATTATGAAAAAAAGAGAAGCTACTTTTAAAAATGTTCATGACCTGCACAACCCATGTAGTGTATATGAAATGGAAGGTATTGATATTTATATTAGAGCAAGTGTCTGTGAACTTCTCCATCCACCAGCTGCATTTTCTTCTACACCAGTGATAAACTCGGGACTCAGCCGCCCAATCTTTCTGATCTTGCCAATTAACCTAAATGGCTTTGGCAGGTTGGTTATCTGACCCCGGGGCTCCTGGGGGTTCCTGGAGAGATTATTTAGGAATAATAAGGAAAATCACTCCTGTTTTTTTCTGAGGACACTTTGCCTTATCCACTTTCTCTGTAGTCTTGATTGCCCACAGGAGACTGCTTACAGGGGCAACCTTTAAGACTTCTGTACACTAGGGGGTGTGCAGAGAAAGAAGTGAGAAGCTGGTGGCCAGCATTCCCCCACCCTGGGAATCCCTGTGGCCCTCCAAGCCTGGCCCTGAGTAGCTGTCTTAGAGATGACCCTACCAAGGCCTCTGTCTGCCAGGGATTGTGATCCAGAAGTACTGTTGGGCGCCAGAGAATAGAATGTTCTAGCCAATGAATGGTATTTTGTCTCGAGGCTACTTTTTTATGGGTCGCTGAATATGTAACTGAGGCGTTCGGAATTCTTTACCTCCAGGCATTCTGTTAAATTAAGAGCCCAGTGAAGATTATAAATTGGTATTGGAGAGAAACTCTGAATTGGTGCTACCAGGCTACGTGCACCTGAAGCTCGGACAGGAAAGCTCTCTTACGTTAGTGGTAAAGCGAGAGAGCGCCGACTTTTCCTGCCTGCCCCTAGCCAGCCCCCCAGGAGTCCCTAACACAGTCCCGTGAGCCTTCATTAGCACCCACTGCTTAGGGTAGTATGCATTGGAGCCTCCAAATTATTGAAGAGTTTTGGGTTAATCACCAGTATTACTAATCCTGTTTAGAGTCGTGGGCCCGTAGTAACTGCAAAATTGATGCAGGTGACGGTAACCTAGGTCGGAGTGCGCATTTCCCGCCCCTTGCTCACTTGGGCTGATACTGCCTTCCTTCAGGAAACCTTTGGTTTACTACCACCACAAGGGGGTTCCAAGATTGCCAGATAGAAACTTAGGTTCATAATTTCTTATCATTTAAAGAGCAATAAAAACCCTGCTTGATTTCTATCTGGAGTGGATTTGAAAGCTGTTGCCAGCTCACTGGAATGGCGCATGGAGTTTGAAAATAGCAACCGTAACTCTTCCAACTACATTTACAGGAAGGTATTCTTAGAAAAATACAATGCAACTGATTTTCAAAATGTATGTGTTTCTGATTGGCTTTCCCTAGCCTACCTTGCAGGATTAGTGGACCTAAAAATAATTGGCAGTCTTAAGCCCTCCAGAGCTGTATTTTGGCAAGGTTTTGCAAAATACTAACTAGCTGCATTTCTCCTACTGATTGGTAGGTGATCTCAAATGCTACATCTGCATAATAACTATAATTTATGTGCTTTCTTACTAAGGCTTAGGTCAAAAGACTTAAGGCTTTCGATGTGCATCGCACATCCTATGTGGTAATTCCACTCCTTTTCGCAAAGGGGCGGGTGGATTAATGTATATGCTCCCCTGGCCCCCCTGGGAATATTAAAACCCTTTAGAGATTTTCTTTCTTTGTTCCCGTGAAGCAGAACATTGTGTATTCCTCCTGTGGTTCTTGGGTAGCTTGGAGGCACTGGAGTTAGACAGCAGCCTGCTTTTTAGCTCACTTTGTGGCTGCATGGATTTAGGTCTAGAAAGTGAGCAGAAACCATTTTGGTAACTCTTGACCAACGGCAAGAATTGTTTTACTTTTGGAACAAATAAAAATTAGAAAAAGAGTAAAGTAGCAATTGAGGGATTAGGGAAATCACCTCCAGCAAATAATAGCTTAATGTAGCTCCGATTAGTAAAATTACACCAAGCATTGGTATTTTTTAAAAGCCTGATGAAAGCTCCCCCCCAACACACATATTTACCCCTTTTTCCTTTGAAAACGGAAGTTTGCTTTTTAAAAAAATAACAAGCTTTTTATCCAGAAGAGTTTCAGATTTACAGAAGTTGGGAGGATAGCACAGATGGTTTTCCTGTCATTAGCACCTTACCTTAGTGTGGTTCATTGTCACAATTGATAAGCCAATGTGGGTGCATTATTATTTGAAGTCGCCATCTAGTTCTGATATTCTGATATTCTTAGTTTTTTTTATTTTGCTAGTGCTTTTATTGAGATATAATTCATATCCTAAATGATTTGCCCATTTAAAGTGTACAAGGGCTTTTAATATAATATTCACAGAATTGTGGATTCATCACCAAAATCAATTTTAGAACATTTTCATCATCCCAGAAAGAAATCCCCTACCTTTTAGCTGCAGCCTCCCCTTACGTCCCATTTGCCTAGGCAACCCACCAACCTACTTTCTGTCTCTGTAAATTGACCTGTGCTGAACCTTTCATATAAATGGAATCATACGATATGTGGACTTTGATGGCTGGCTCTTTCACTGAGCATAGTTTTTGGGTGTTTGTTTTGTTTTTGTTTTTGAGATTCAGCCATGTTGTAACACGTATCAGAACTTCATTCCTCCTTCTGGCGGAATGATCCATCATACAGATATACCACATTTTGCTTATCCCCGCCGATGCACAGTTGGCTATTAGGAATGATACTGCTGTAAACATTCACATACAAGTCTTTGTGTGTTTTCCCCCAGTGTCATTTTTCTCTTCCAGGGACCCATCCAGGATACCATATCTTAGTCCATCATCGTGTCTCCTTAAGCTCCCGGAGCTTTGCTTTTGATAGCCCTTGAGAGGTCTGTGTTTCGTTTTCATCAGTTCGCTCTCACTCATGCAGGCCGCTCAGCACCTCTTGTCTGGCTGTCTTGAATTCTCTCAAATCCACGCCGGAACAAGAAAGTTTCCTGAACTAGCGAGGGGAGAGAAGGTGCTGGCCCTCCCGGCCCCTTTCCTTCAGCTAGTACAAGTTGTCGGAAAAGTCTCTTCTTGGATGACTTCAGTAGCTTATCGGGGTAGAATAGATGTTCTTTCTTTCTGTGTTTCCTCATTGCACTTTTTACATTTACAGAAGGCTTCCTTGTTTACAAAGGGCTTTGTAAGGCTCTAGTGGGTAAGCGACTTTCCCCAGAGCCTGCAGTGAATCATGTCCAGCTGGGACTCAAACCCAGGGCCTGACTTCCCACATCAGTCTTCTTATCCCGAGACTACCATTAGCCTTGCAGAATGAAAGATCCAAATCGTGTTAAGTATTTGGAACCTTCTAAACTCACTTCCTAAACACCCTTGTGGAGAGCTAAGTTTCCTTCAAAACCCAAGTGAGGCACTCCATTTCGGCAAGAACGAGCAATGTGAAATTACAGTCTTCTTACGTTTGCAATTTACAAAGTGCTTTCCAGTCTCTTCTCAAATGTTCCTCACTGCAGCCCTTACCCTTAGGGTGCAATTTGTGTCTCTATTAGTTACCAATGGCACTTGGTCGTTTTATTGGTAGAAGTCAGTTGGGGTGCAGAGAATGTCCTACAGAAGTTGGGAGGATAGCACAGATGGTTTTCCTGTCATTAGCATCTTACCTTAGTGTGGTACACATGCTGGTGCAGGTGAGCCTGGGTTCTCTACCACTGTGTCCCGGAAAGGTTTCTGGCTGCTGTTCGCCCCATTTAGAACTCTGGGGGGACTGATGACTAGCATCTCCTAGTATCTCCTACAGATACAGAAGCTAACACCTTAGTGGTGACTACAAGTATTCTTTTATCACCATTCCCCCCAAATGTGTCAGAAGTGGAGAGACGTTTTCTTGGCATCTAGTCAGACTTCAAAATGAATTTTCTGAGAAAGACCTACAAAGTGGTTGTAAGATACAGGTAAAAATAGTCGAGTTGATAGTAAATAGCAGAGAGCTGGCCTGAGAACTGCTCACCATTTGTAGCACTTTCTAGGGGGAAGTGAGAACGAGCAACCGAAAATCCACAGACATTGGCTGCACCCCATTTGTACCTCAGAGCCAGCCTTTGGTAAGAGGAAGTGAACAAGATAAAACGAGAAAGCACATTTCCACAGATTGTTTTCCACCGAGTCCTGATAAAGGATCGAATAGATTTCTCATCCTCAGTGCCTACTTCTTTAGCCATTGATTTGAAGAGCTTCCAAAAAGGGACCAGTACACACTCGGCAGGATCGAGTAGTCATTTATTGTGATTGTCTTTGTTCAGCTTTGAAAACTAGGGCATATATCAAGACTAAAGAGAAATTACATAGAGCTGGTGTGATTGAAAAAAGTTTGGCTCTTTCGAGTGATTTTTTTTGTTTGTTTTTAATGACATAGCTTTAAAAGCACGCTTCATTGAATCTCATCCAAGCCTCCGAGGACAGGGCTAGGGGACCTTTTTTCTTTAGAAGGCCACTGACCCACAAAGAAAAAAACGAATCAAGGGCCATGTACAAAAAAAGCAACTTAATTTAGGTGCTTCCTTAGAAAACCATAAAGCATTCAACTTACCTGCTTTTCAAATGAAGATCAGGGAACTCTAAATAAGTACAACAAATTAAAAAAAAAAAAAAAAAGCCTCCAGGTTCCTATTCGGTGCAGTCCGAAGCTGTGGAGGAGGGTGATGGAGAACAGTCGGGGGGAGGAAAGGCGTGAAAGTAGCCAGGAGGAGATACATGGAGAGAAGCCTGCACCCAGCAAGGGTCATTGGAAGGAGAAGGTTGAGCTGGGGAGATAGAGGAAGCAAAGAATAGTCGTAGATCATGACCTGCTGTTCACCTGAGCCATTGGACTAACTGGTTCACGACTATTCCCAGCTCTTCTGCTGGTCCACTAAAGTGTTTCAAGTACTAATTCTTATGGAAGTGTATGTAGCAGAATTACCTAGGGTCCTTAAAAAAAAAAAAAAGGCACATGCCTAGTACTTAGCCCTGCACTGTCTGCCCACCTGTCCCCATATCAGGTCCTCTTGTTCCAGTGCTTGCTCACTCAGCCCGAAGGAGACATTGCTCCTTCTTTCCTAAATGAGAAAGGATCACCAGGTTTAGAAAGGAGATCTCCAGAAAGAAAAGGCATTTCTCATTCAGACACAGTATTTTAGGAGCAGTCACAAAGAGAATGTCTTTCAAATAATACGTGTGCCCTTTTAATATAAACCATTTTGGGTACTTAAAGTAGAAATATGCAAGTTCAAGATCAAGAGTGCTCTTCTGACTGAGCCAGCCAGGTGCCCTAGAAATAGTCCAATTTTATTTATTTATTTTTTATAGAGAAAACTTGTATTGGGGGGGGGTGGGTGGGGGCAGAGGAAGAGAGAGAGAATCTCAAGCAGACTCTGAGCATGAAGCCTGAGACGGGGCTTGATCCTACAACCTCAAGATCACAACCCGAGCTGAAACCAAGAGTGGGATGCTTAACCAACTGTGCTACCCAGACACTTCTAAGTTTTAAAAACCAAATGAGTTGTTCGAGTTCTTACCAGAATGCTAAGCTCTGATTCCATTTTCAAACGCACCAAGACTGCCCCCCCCCATATTTCCCATCAGCCGAAACTGGTTACGGCACTGAGCCCCCCAGTAGCGTATGCATGTCTTGGGATTTACTTCACAAGTGTGTCTTGGACTGCGTGTGTCTCAGGCAGGGCTTTGGGCAAGGATGTCAGATTATGTTTTCAAGTAATGCCTTTTAGAAATGCGGACAGAATAAGTGGTGCATTCCAGGCTACGTGGGCAAAGTGGCCTGTTGGAGTAGGCTTCTTGGAACAGAGAGGAAGACGACTTTGACGGCAGAAGCATTAGCCAAGTGTCTACCCTGTTGTTGTCCTTTACACAAGGTGAGCCTTTTACCATCAGACAAAGTCTTCCTGGAAAGACCTCTCTAAAATGAAAGTGGACTCTCTTTTATTAGGTATTGCCAAGACAAATATGTACTCCAGTGTTCTGGTATAAGCTGGTCTCCAGAAGGCCCTGCTAAGGGTCCCTGATGGCCATGAAACGGGCAGAGTACACTGGCTGTGCTGGACTATTTATTTTTTATTTATTTAAAGATTTTTATTATTTTGTGAGAGAGAGCATGCGCACAAGTGGGGAGAGGGAGAGGGACAAGCAGACACTGTGCGGAGCGCAGAGCCTGATGTGGGGCTTAATCCCATGGGCCCGAGATGATGACGTGAGCTGAAATCAAGAGTCGGCCGCCCAACCAACTGAGCCACGCAGGCGTCCTGACACACTGGGCCTTTTAGATGCTCTAGTGTATATGTATGTGAGTGGAAATGGCACTCTCTGCATTTGGCAGGTTACTGGTAACTTTTATTGCCGTTACCCATTTTTGAAAGGTGTCTCCTTAGTGTAAAATTCCTGTGGGTCATTTTATACCCCTCAATGTCTAGCACCTTCTTAAGTACAGAAAATTACTCTTTCCTGCTGTCTCAGAAGAATTTTCTGGCTTCAGGTTGTGTGTGTGTGTGTGTGTGTATGCATTGGGGGTGGGAAAAAGGTGTGTTTTTCCTTGAATTTAGAAACTTATTTTGATAGCATCCATTAAGTGGCCCCTTGGTTTATTATATGTGTGAACCCTGTTAAGATTTGGTGAATGTAGATTATCTTCCAAACTCATGCATTGTTTTGCCTTGGAAATTCAGTGCATACCCCAATGGAATCTTAGCAGGCATTTGAAAACCAGCATGTGATGAATTTTAGCCTGTGACGATCTTAAAAAGTAGCTGCTCCCGTCTTATAATTCATTTAAATAGCCCTGCATGTCTTAAGCTCTTACTCTGAGCATTCCAATTAATTTTCTATGTGGGGTGTGAGTGTGATGGATTATTTAATACAGTACAGCAAGTACTGTCCTAGTTGGGGTTCTTCGTATCATTTCACATGTTAAGACCATATTGGGGGAAATCCTCAACCCTGAAACCTGGAGACTACTGGGTATCTCTCCGTTAATTATGTGTCTCAGTACCAAAGGCCTGCTGTGAACTTGTTAAGCCAGTGAAGAGGGAGTTTTGTTTTTGGTTGTAACAAAGGTGTTTGCAGAAAATTGAGCCTTAGCAACCTTCTTTGGCTAATGAGATCTAAGATACTCTGCAGCTTCACAACTCCTAAATTCTTAGACACAGTCTTACCCTCCCCTCCACCTTTTTTTTTTTTTTTCTTTTTTGGTTAGATTGATCTGTTGACCAAGGGTTTCAAAAATGCCAAAAGAAACGTTTAGCAGTTTCTGGATGAGGAAGTTGTTTGAAGATTTTTCCCCTCCCCCCTTTCCTAAGTAGTCGTTGATTACTGTACCCCCCTCTTTTGTGTGGCAGTAACATTCTCCCTACTTTTTAATTGCTGGGAAGGAAGAATGATCGGGCATTCATATGATTATGTAATATTTGTGTACATGCTGTGGACGATCCAGTTTAGTCAAATTAAGTTGCTTAAGTCCATTTTATCTGCAGTACCCCACCTCTCCAAGGCCAGCCACTGCAGTATCTATCTTAGGTCAAGATTATTCTTCTACTAAGCACACTCAGCCAAGAAGCAGCAATGGCCGGCTCATGGCCCAGCCAGTTCATTTCCTGTAATTGGTGGTGTTTGACTGGCTCATCATTCTCCAACCCTTTATTTATTGTTTACACTTATGGTTGACAGGTGCATATGTCTTCAACATACTTAATTCCTGAGTTCCCGAGATCTTGATTTGTTTTTAGACCCCTTGTCTTATGTGGAACATGGATGGTAATAGCAGAAGGAAAAGTGGCAGTGAATCCTTGTAAACATCTGTAAAAATTGGATCACGCCAGTTAATAGTGGTGTGACTCAAGGGGTAATAACTTTTGGGGTGCAGTTTTCAGTGGCACCACATCTCTTGGTCATTATGAGGGAGAGGTATGGTCTCTGCAAACACAGTTGTGTTCTGTGCCAGGAGGAACAAGGTGTGGGTGAACTTTGGGACCTAGTAAAAAAAAAAAAAAAAAAAGGCTCTCCAGGGGTGCCTGGGTGGCTCAGTCCTTAAGCGTCTGCCTTCAGCTCAGGTCATGATCCCAGCGTCCTGGGATCAAGCCCTGCATCAGGCTCCCTGCTCCACGGGAAGCCTGCTTCTCCCTCTCCCACTCCCCCTGCTTGTGTTCCCTCTCTCGCTGTCTCTCTCTCTGTCAAATAAATAAATAAAATCTTAAAAAAAAAAAAACAAACAAAACTCTCCAAACCTTCCTGTCCTAACCACAAGCAGAATATAGTCAGTGTAGAGGGAGGGAGATACCTTGTGGGTAGAGCGGCTGTGGAGTGATGCATCTTATGGCACTTCTCTTGACTCCTAGGACTACATCACTGCCTGAAGATGACATTTATTTTATCAGTGGCTACATATCCTGGTATTATGAGGTCAAATAGTGTCTGACAACTGCACAGGAGATGCTGGATGAGAAAATCTGAAATTTGAGGATCATTTTCCATTACGCTTTGTGACTTCTCATAGCCTGAAATTATCCAGCGTGAACTCCCATTGTTTCCCCTTGGCCAGCAACCCCTTGAAATCCACTTACCCCTTTGCTTCCCCACAGTAGAACTACTGCTGGTGTGTTTGCTCAGTCTTTGGCTGTCATGTATTTTATTTTATTTTTTATTTTATTAGAGGGGAGGGGAAGCACAGAGGGAGAGTGGGGGGGAGAAGCAGACTCCTAAAGCAGGGAGCTCGATCTGAGGACCCTGAGATGATGACCTGAGCTGAAGGCAGACCCTTAACCAACTGAGCAACCCAGGCGTCCCTGTCATGTATTTTATAAATCATTCTTCATTAAGGGTACCTTCTCTTGGAATGTAAACTCCCAAAAGCTAGAAAAACTTATGTCTCACTTATATGACTTGTACGGTATTAAGCATAGAACCTGGAATAATTTATTTAAAAAGAAAAAAAAAAGCCTTGGGTTGATCTTGAATGATTCTGTTTATTGGCCACACCGATTTCCTGTGCTGTAGCAATCTTCTTGGTTCGAACGTCCTTTTGTGTTTTGTAAGTGGCTTTCTTATTTTAGCTGTCCCATAAGGGAATGGATGTTTTTGGTTTACATATCCCCGCCACATGGGGCTCGAACGCACGACCCTGAGATCAGGAGTTGCATGCTCTACCCAACTGAGCCTGCCCGCTGCCTTGATGTTTTTAGTTTTAGTAAAACACTTCAGATACACACGATGTCTAGGCTTTTGCGGAAACCTTGCCGGTGGAAATGCAGCAGAGTGTGTGCACTTAAGCCAAACTCTTCCCTCTTGGACTTGATGAATGATGATGGAGATTGATTGTCCTACAATTTTATCTTCCAGGTGATCATTTGAAGATCTGTCCCCAGGGCTATACCTGCTGCTCTCAGGAGATGGAGGAGAAATATAGCCTGCAAAGTAAAGATGATTTCAAAAGTGTGGTCAGCGAACAGTGCAATCACTTGCAGGCCATCTTTGCTTCCCGTTACAAGAAGTTTGACGGTAGGTATGGGAACTTTGGTCCAAGTAAGCGTCATTATGTGCTTTGTTCTTGAATTTGTTTGACACTTTTTATGCAAGTCCTGTTTTAGAGGTGGGGACAGTTCAGTTTCTACGATTGCTTTTTCAGAGCTCCTCTGTCTCTTCCCAACACATTCTCCTTGTTGGAACCTAAGGGCAAGTTTGCCTTCCAGCTTCATTGCTGGGATCCTTCTGGATGCACTAGAATCTGTATGGTAGGCATTATGGAAATATGGTCGCAAGAAGCCAAAAAAGAGATTGAAGTAGTTTAATTTAAAGGCTTTCATTTATTTTCTTGGGTGAACACAAAACAGTGTTGTTGACGTAAGTCACTTAAAAAAAATCTCCCTAATAAAAAGCAGGCATCTGAAAACTTAGCATAAGTATAGAGATTCTGCAGATGCTGGACTTCATATTAAATTTCAAACTGGATTTCCCAGAGACAACTAGAATTCCTAGAAGCCCTGTAGAACATAGATAGGATTAAAACTCAGCTCTTGAGTTTGCATGCAGCAATGACCCAGAAGTAGCTACTATTTTTATAATTGTTGTTAAGCTGGGCTTCATCCCTTAGCTGGCACTTCGGCGTCATCTGTCCGTGTAAAGCCACGACCAAACTCATTTCAGTCCCCTGTGCCAAACATGAATTCTCATATGCACGCTGTCTTTTAATAGTGAAGAAATAGCCAATATGAGCCAAACGAGAGGCACTTCAATCATATCTGAAGCAATGTTACAGATAATAGACTTTAAAAACTATAGACTATGGGGTCCAAAACACCTCAGGATTCTCTTCTCTGGTGCTCTTCACTCAGTTTGAAGATTGTTATGAAGTAGATTTAATTTTAATAGGAATGATTTCCTTTGTGCCTGTTTTAAAGGCCATTCTAATTACATAGTACCTTTGAAGCATGCTTTTCTTGACATTATGTGTGGTGAAGAAGTACAAGGCAAATTTTCAAGATGTGAAATGTCTTTGAGTATTTCTGCAAAGGGCTTGTTACCATGGTGAGAAGTTGGACTAAATTAGATTTATATAGCTGATAAGGCAGTCCCCAGCTAAAGAACAGGTTGTATTTCGAATGTTGGCTTTTGAGATTTGGTATTTGAAACTTATAACTGATTTAATAAGTGTTAGGTTCCCAGGTTAGACCATGAGAGCATATTTAATTTGTAATGAGTTGAATTAAAGTTTTCTCTATGTAGCATGTCATTTATCATACCCATTTTGCCACCAGTTACTGTGCAAAATTGTGTTCTGTCTTGATTTTATCTCCTCCTTTTCCTGGATGGATGAAAATGTTTTATATATCCATATATCCTGTTTATTAGTCCACACACACCCCCACACACATGCTGTAACTATAAAGAGTACTTAACAACATGTTAACACCTTGTGAAGATGGGTGTTATTGTCAAAAGACATCATTAGGCCACCTCTGTCTCTCTTGGTCCCTAAACTATTAGGGTGATTATTGAAAAGACTGGTATTCACTTCACTCTGGCATTTCTCATTCAAGACTGTAATCTTAGCATTTTCTTTTGCTTTGAGTAGAATACTTAGATAATCAGATGGCCATCTTTGGAAACTTGAGATGCTGATACATAAAATTGACCCCTTGGGGTTTAATAAGGGCATTTAGAAGGGGAAAAGTCCTGCTTTTTACAGAAGGCTAGCCTGTTGGTAGCATGACAGAGTGGCGATAAAGCTGTTTTCAAGTTCTGCCACCTCCACGTCGCCCCATTTCCTGTTGGACATGCCTCCTTCTGGTTTGGAGCCCACGGACATTAGGGACCTCGTGCCTACAGGCCTGCCGCTTTAGCCATTCTTTCCCCTTCTCACTCCCCATGGTTTTATAGCATTACTCGTATGATTCCAGTGTGTAATTTTTAAAAAGCCATACAGAGAAACACTATCAGTAAGTGTTAACATATGTTTTTTTTTAAAAGGACGGAAAAACAGTTTCTCTGACCTTTTCCTACCAGGTTTCACATTCAATAAATGTGTTAACACTGTTTCTTTATCAATTTCAAAACTGGTGATGAAAAATGATTATGAAACTTTAGTTTGTTTCTTCTGACTTCAAATTAAAATATGGCATAGTCAATAAAGGTAGTGAGCACAGATTAAATTTCCTTTGAAGGAGTAGTAGTTGAAATGTGTTTGGTCTGGAGATCAAAACAGAGCTGGGATACGTTGCCTATTTCCTCCAGACTAGGTTTTCTGAGATAATTAAATGCTTTTGTATGGTAAAACCTCAGTTGACTGGTATCCAGCAAACCAGAGTCCTCAAGTGGGTGCTGCGTTTGTTGACTGATTTTTAAGGATGGCAGGACCCGCTAGCTCTCCTCAGGCCTAAAGAGAAAGTTGAGTGAAATTGTATAGGGGCTGTCTTGATGCTCGGAAATCCAGGGGCAGGGTGCTTGGTCAAAGAATTTTCCAGGCCATTGTAAAGGACAAGCCCGAGCTAATTGATGTGAATGAAAGGAGGTTGGGCCGAGCAGCAAGATGGCCACTGGACAACCAAGCTGGGGCGGCCAGGTAGCAGGAAGAAGGCTGACAAGTCATGAGGAAATAGGAGAGGGACACATGGAAGCCCACAAGGTCAGGCAACTTCAAAGGAGCATCTTTTGCCATCTTTTAAGCTTACGGTATAAATTTAAAGTGGTGACCCTGAGCCCAGGCATCTGCCTGTACCATCAAAACTTAAGTTCTGTTTATGAGATAGTGCTTCTTTCTAAGGCCAGAACAACTAACTTGTTATAAATTTTTTTTAAGATTTTATTTATTTGACAGAGAGAGACCGCGAGAGAGGGAGCACAAGCAGGGGGAGTGGGAGAGGGAGAAGCAGGCTTCCCGCCGGGCAGGGAGCCCGATGCGGGGCTCCATCCCAGGACCCTGGGATCATGACCCGAGCTGAAGGCAGACGCCCAACGACTGAGCCACCCAGGCGCCCCTAAAATTATTTTTTTAAAGATTATTTATTTATTAGAGCACGCACACACAAGCGGTGGGGGAGGGGAGGGGCAGAGGGAGAGGGAGAAGCCGCTGGATCCCAGGACCCTGAGGTCATGACCTGAGCCGAAGGCAGACACTTAACCTAACCGACCGAGCCACCTAGGTGCCCCTCTTAGAAACTTTCCAACAAAAATAAGGTTCATAGGCTTTTAGTGGGTCAGCCTTCTTTAACTAGAAACCATCCCATTGCCTCGAATTTCTATCCTTCCTCCTCGAGGAGCTCCAGAGTTCAAGTGCCAGTTGTGGCGTTTCGGGGCCAGTTCCCTTATCTCTAAAGGCTTTTTTTTGTTCTACCTGTTTAATTTTTGTACACGTTTAATTTTTTACTGTTTGCCCATCTGAAGAGATTATACAGTCTGTAAATCCATTTTTAAGTTGTGAACTGTGTGCATGTGTGTGTTTTTCAGACCTGGGTAAAGTACAGAAGTACACTTCCTTAGGCAGTATCCCTCCCCACCAAAATTCTCAGGGTTCTCCTGTTTTAAACTTGTATGTCTGAGTGTAAGGTCTCACTTCTTTATTTTTCTACACTGTAGTCTCCCTTACCCACTCTCTAACTGGGGATGCTCCAAACCAGAAATGCCCTGCCCTAGGCTGGAGACCTAGAGCCAGGAAGTGAGAGTGGTAGAGCTAGCTGCTCCCCCTCTTGGTGAGTTCTGGGGGGAGCAACAAATATTTTTTTTTTTTTTTTGAAGTAGAACTGCTAATTAACATAGCTGAATCGGTTGTCTCATGAATATGCTAATCAGATGCTCAGTTCAGGGGGCTTTGAAAGAATCGCCAGGCAAAGGAATAGAAATAATAGAAGTGGGGCATAATCCGTGTTTTGGGACCACAACATAAAGGCCCACCCCAAAACGTTGCATTTTGTGAGAGACTAGTTGTTTTTAAAAGAAGCATGGTTCAATCAAGCAACCCAAATAGATTAAGAAGATTAGAGCTGCCACGTTAAATATATCTCTGAATCACATAGTAAAAATGATGTAACAAGTATGAAAATACATTTTTGCTTAACTTCCCGAATCAAACGGTTTGCATGTTAAAGAAATCTTAAGGAAATAGAGCTGTCTGAGGCTAGTCCATTGCAAAAACTCTGTTAATTCCTCGTGTTAGGGAACAAATGTAGTAACTTCAGGGGCAGAGCGCATTGAATTGTCAGCCTGGTTCTGTTGTGAACCCACTGTGACCTGGGGCAATTAACTGGGTCTCAGTTTTCCCATCCATAAAATGAGGGGGTTGAGCTAGATGCTCTCTAAAGACCCTTTCAGTTCTAAAAATTCTGTGAATCTTCTAAACATGTGACTAGACCAGCTGCTTTAGTGAAAGGTCTTACAAGATGTTAATTAGCCGCCTGTCTGGTACCCTCTATTTTCCTGCTATCATTTCTTAACTCCACTACTTTCCCCAGGTCTTTGAAAACCCTCCCATGAGCCTGAAGCTTGTTAACTCGAATAATAGTAGAAATTTTCTGAATTAGCTTAAAACGCACATAAAAGAAATAATTGTCCCATCTATCTGCACAGGCCAAGTGTAAATCAAAGTGGCCACCCTTCCCTTAAGCCCTCAAGCCCCCTTGTTTTCTATCATTTCACAAAGGCAGGACGCGTCGCACTCTACAGATTTAGCCAGATCTGTGTTTTAATCACTGACTGGAAATTTCCCGGAGTTCACACGGGCCATCCCTTCATTAGGCCAGTCGGAAAACCAGCGTAGAGGCGCAGGGAGTTGACAGCATTTGCATTCACAGGCCCATGAAAGCAGTGACCTCAGTGGGAGGAAGCTGGCCACTCACCTTAAAAGGCAAATGCGTCTGACTAGGCTTCATGGCCATTAGCTAAGCTGAAATTTCTGGAATTTTCCTGACCTCTGACCTCCACTATTTTTTCAACTACATGGTCTTGTCCTTCGCACGTCCATATTGACTGACTCAAGAACCCCCCTGGGGAGGTTTTTACGTTTATAAAAAAAAAAAAAGTCTTAAATATCCTCCAAAATGAACCTGTGGTAGAATGTAGAACATCCTAGGGCTTGCTTTTTTAATCTTCACCTCAGATTTGATCCATTCAGACGTTTAAAAACAATGTGTTGCTTTCTTAAACCTTTGCTGTAGTGCAGTCAGTGGACAGCGTTTCACGGGATGCTTAGCTCGGAACTGGATAGAGAGGTGAGGCCTTCTGGCCATCCTGTGAATGTCACGCTCTTTCCAGATCCTTATGCTAAGGGTCTTTGATTTCATTGGAAGGCACTACTCCTCTTTTCTTTCCAATTCTATTTTCTTTTCCTTCCATGTGAAGGGGACTAAAATGCCGGGCATTTTTGCTAACTCTTTCATAATCTCTCTGTGAACCTTGATGAAAAAAAGCCACTGGCAGCTTTACTGTAATCAAATCAAGAGCTCAGACAAAACACATGCATTTCTGTATTGACAAAGGTTTTCTGCCTTTTGAGTTGTTATCCGAAGTGTGACCAATCGTGGCTCTAGCATTGGCTATCTCGTCGGATTGGAAATGCTTGTGCGACTTGCAGGGCGCCCCGAGCCCGGAGCACCAGCGCTGTGGGCCTCTGCTGTTAGCTTTGACTTCTTAAGAAGTCACGGCATCAGCAAGAAGCAGCTGATCTGTTTGGAGGCAAATAAATAAAATGGAAGAGCTTCAGCTGAACGGCTTTTATCTACTTTGTTGGTTCATTGCACTTTGAGCCTGGGAGTGGAGAACACTGTTGTTCCTCTCTGCCCAGCCTCCTTCTATGTGTCTGTCTGTCCAGGCAAAGAAAAGGGCGTATTTGATCTAGCACTGCCTCCCAACTGATTGACTGGGGGAATTCTCAAGCCAGCCAGGCCTTTCTTGTTTATTGTCCCTGCCCAGCTCCATCCCCTCTCCCCTTGAAAGAATTGGCAAAGCCATTGAAACTCTTGTAAAAAATATGACTCAGAGAGAGTGTTACGTGGGCACACCTTAAGTGTGCCCACTGACACACCGTCAGTGTGTCAGAAGTCTTGAAAACATTCATACCCTTTGATTTAGTCATTCTACTTTTAGGTATTTCAAGGAAAGAAAGATGTCTGTACAAGGGTGTTCATCACAGCATTACGTACAATAATGACAAATAGGAAAATGGTCTAAATGTCCCACGATGACTCTGGTCTGTCCACATGGTGTCCTATATATGCAGTTGTTACCGTTGAGGTTTCTGAAGGATCTTTAATCACATAGGAAAGGCTAAACATACCCAAGAACAGGGTACAGATATGTTACGATCTCAAGCCTGTAACAATACATATCTTCATAGGAAGAAGAGAATTTGATAAACCATTGTTGCTGTCTTTTAGTAGTGGGGTTATCGGCAACTTGTTTCTATTTTCTTCATATCTTGTCATACTTTTTAAGTTGCTACAATTTGAAGGGGTTACTTGATAGGAAAAAAAATTGTATTTTTTTCATGAAAAATGCTTTGGTGGCATTTTAAGAAAATTGGGTTTTTTCCCCTTAAAGTATCACAGTGGTCACTATAGACCATTTGTAGACAGAAAAATGCATGGAAACCTCCAGCAATTAAATGAGTAGAATAAGGGAAATAAAGTACTCTTTGAATATGTGAAGGTACAGTATTTTTCTGGTTATAAAATGTCACTGAAAAATGTCACAAAGAAATTGAGAAACATCTATTGAAAAAGATTACCCCAGGTCCCTAACACCCATTGTATTTACATCAACACTGTATTTGCCTCATCTTTTTTTGTGCAGGTAGATGCGAATTGGAACATCACAGATTATTTTTACTTTGTGTCCTGATTTTTCTCTTGATAATAGGTTGTGAGCACCTAGACCATATTACAAGGTTTGTATGTGAGGCCATAGAATAGATCCACCTACAGGTTAGTATATGGAACCCTTGGGTGGCTTCTCCAGCCTCCTGGCTTCCCCAAACATCCCCTCAGCCTCCTCTGAGCACTTGAATGAGAAGGAATGTGTGTGTTAAAGGGAATTGGCTTAGCTGGTACTGGGTGTTACCCTCCGTATGGATGGAATGGGGTCTAGTAGAAGGCTTACAGTCTTTAGCCCATGTCTCTAGCTACAGTAGCACGAGGCAGGGGCCATGAGAGATAACATAAGGAGTTTTAGCTTTCAAAATGGATTAACTAAGAAAACTAACCTTGCAGAAAAAGAGCCATGCCTACTTTGGCAAGCTCCCTAGCACCGTTTCGTATGTTCACAGCTCCTAGTAAGGGCTGCAGTTGGCCGTTGCCCCGTCATCCTAGGGGAGGTCTGTTGATGTGCTGTCAGTTGATGAACATTCATCAAGTACGTGTCCTTTCAGTACATTGTGCCATAGCAGGCACTTTTAAGAAGTAAGATTATGCCGAGATGGAGGAAAGTGCCTGCTGAAAACTTAAGCAGACGTTACTGAAAAAGCAAGACAGAGGGAGGAGATCGTCAGAGACCAAAGTTTCCGTTTCGTTTTTCCTTTTTCTCTTCCATTCACAGGTGCTTATGTTAGCCGTTCTTGATTAAATGCGTTGATCTCTGGTGAAGGGGTGAATAGAACTCTTCGAATTTTCTTAACAGTGAGAAAAGTATGATTTGTAGCACTTAGAAGGAGGCTGCTTTTCTCAGGAGTTTTGTTGAGGTGGTAACTTACTGTTCGCACACCATGCCAGGGCTGCGAAGTTCAGCCTTTACAGTAAAGAGGAAATTAATCCTTCAGCGTAAAAGGCAGCTTCCTAATAATATGAAGACAAGGTGGTAATTTATAACACGCAGCCAAGTGGATTGAATAGAAAGGGCTTCCAGTCTCTCAGGGTCGTGGGTTAGTTCTAGAATGTTTTCTAGCTCATTCGTCGATAGCCAGTCGATTGTTTATAATGGAGTAACTAATGGCGTTTAATAGCAGAACTGGGGCCTTTTGACCTGTTTCAAGAATTTTGAATGTTTATTTGATGCGAGACAAGTGGCTGGGGATAGAAGAACATGATGTTCTTCTTCGTTCTTTTAAAAGACAGGATATTTGCGTAGAAAACTTTTATATGGAAAAGGCGACCTCTCGTTCTAGCTGTTCCCATGTTAAACTGATACTCCTGACTTCCGCATAATCCATTTTAGAGCTGGCAGATACTTTCAGTCCCCTAGCTCAGCCCTCGGACTGAGCGGTGAAATGCGTGGGGAGGGTTGGGGGTTGACCTGCCGCTTCATTCTTAATTTTCCTTTCCCCGATTCTTTGCTTAATCCCTGATCTGTGTTTATATATGCGTGATGTGTGTGATACACCTCTTCCGTGGGTTGAGGTTTCTCCATTCGGTGTCTTTCACTCAGTGGTCGCTCCCACCCTTGTAGATGTCTGGGACATTTCACAGCATTGGAAGCCAGAGCCATTAAGCATTTCCTTTGACTAAATTGCTCCCAGTTTTATAAGGCCTTGGGTCTTCTTAACTGACCTCCATCAGCTTTGGCTTAATTTATGTTCCCCGAGCTGGATAATATTCGACTCTGCCAGGAAAGATAAAAACAAGCCTTAAGAGATTTTTAAAGTGACTGTAGATAGGAAGAAACCCTAAAGGTGACCATAAGAACCCTTCACCAATTACAAGTAGTGTCCATTTATTGAGCATCTCTGGCGTGCTGGGCATTAGCCATATGAGGTGAGCAGTAACAGCATCATGTTATGGATGAGGCCAAAGAAAATCAGGTTAGATCTTCTCTCCGTTCAAGGTCACACTGCTCATAAGTGAGGGATCCCATGCTTTCCCCACTGTATCACTCCAGTTTAGGTACGTAGCATGTTACAGTGCTTGTTTCCACCCCTGTGTTACGTGCTCATCCACGAGCACTGGGCGTAGCAGTTGCTTGATCCTTAGAATGTAAACACTTAAACCTCCAAATTGAAAGCTGAAGGAGAAATAAACCCTGATCACCTCTTTGACTCTTTCAGACACCTGTAGCATCACTTGAAACAGACTCCCTGCCCAGCATTTTCCATGAGTACAAGCAATTGTCACAAGGGAGATCTAATTTCCCCATTAACTTAAGCTTCTGATCGTTGCGGAATCCTGGGTTACACTGCTCTGGCTGGTCCTCTCTTAGCCACCGAGTGTCTTATAATTGGCTTCAGGCATAATGATTAAGGAGGAATGATTGCCAGCTGTCTCGGGCCTGTACAGTTTCTCTTTAGCAGTTAAGATCAGACCCTGATCCTGGATTCTGAATAATGGGGGAAAAAGTGAAGATGAACATTACAGTGATTAATGAAGTTGCACATGCACGTGTGAAAGCTATCAAACTAGCAGACGTAAAAGCTCCCCCCCTTCTCCTTTTTTCTCCTTACAGCAAATTATTATGCTTTGGTTGATAATTGGACCTAACTGGTATGGATTTTGGAATTTAAATTAAATTATGTCTGCCATCCTTACGAGGTCTCTGAGGCAAAAGGCATAGTTCGAATGGTCCCATTTAACAGGGTCAGTAAGAATAAGTCTAAAGAGAAGGGAGTTTGGGTCCTCCAGGTCCCTTGGCTTTTGTTCTCTTGACTTCCATAGGCGAAAGAGATGAATATTTTAGAACTTGCTATATGAAATGAAGGATTAAGGATTTTATAGGTGCTTTAAAAATCTCTGGTAAACATAAAGCCATGTGTGGGGCGTTGGCGGTATAGTAAAGGTGAACTGGATGAAGGAAATTTGTCTTCTCGGGAATGTTGATTATAGTCTGGGCAAGAAGGTTAAGATGCATGGTAAAACTGTGGGCTTTGCTTTGAGCCCATAATAGCCACTCAGTACATACTTGTCAAATTGCATAGCCATTAGGAGGGATTCAGTGATCAGATTTTAACTTGTTATATCAGTTTTATAGAATTTCTGTATATAGCCCACTCAAACAGTCTTTATATTTGCGACTTATATGGCCATACTGAAGAGTCTTTTGAAGTGTGTCAGAAAGGAAATCAATTTTCTGAACAATCAAAGGAATTAGAATTGAGTATGTATGTAGCACCAAGCTAATCTCTTAAAGTTTAAATTAACATCACACACAGCATGCACGCACACACCCTTCCTAGACAGTATTTGAGTCATGGGAAACAAAGTAAGGTCCATGGTGGTATTGGACAGAGGGCATGCTGGTTTGAAATCATTTCTCTTAATTATACTCCAAAGCAGCTACATTATAATACAGAGCAGCACCAACCCATAGGTTCTTGATCTGAAGGAGGAACTCTAAGACTTTTATTTTTTTTCCCCACAAAATGTTCAGTGTCTTAGCATTTCTTTGACCTGGAGCACTTTGAAGCTTAAACAGTGAACTCTGACATTGTATAGCTGTTTTAAATTAAAACACCTCTGAAATGCCTCTCTGCCCCCACCCTTAAAACCTATACAACTGTAGGTGCCATTCACTAGAAATGCAGTTATTTATTAAATGAGTCATCAAAGCACAAGTCAAATAGTTTCCAACATCCTCCTTTTACACTAAACGATGTGTGCCAATTTTATTAGCAATATAATAAAAATCCAATATTAGGGAAGGACCTGTGGTTGCCTTTGGAATCTTCTCTTTTGGATCGTGAACTAGCAATAGCAGTGGATTGACACAAGGCTTTGCGTATTGATCTCAATCGCCAGGCTTTCGTTTCCCAGCATGTGAGAGCTACGTGTGCAACCTGCGGGACACATACTAACGCAGCTCAGCATACCTTCTTCATTATGTCCCAGACGAACCAGCAGCACCTGGCTGGGCTGCTAGGGTTTCGAGCAAGGTATGGGAAGTGGACCAGATGGCATTTCCAGGTCACTTCATACCCCAACACTCCCCAGCTTTGATTTCTAGAAAAGTGTTACCTGCATCTGGACACTCAGTTGAGAGACTTCCACACAAGAAAATTTATCTCCCCCCCCCCAAAAAAAATCATAAATCACACCCAAGAATGCAAGGGAAAAAATGGAAAAAAACCCAAGTCACTGGAAAGACATTTTTCCTCTAATTAAAACGCTTAACCCGTATGCTTCATATTTAGCACAGCCCCGAGCTGGTGTTGATTGCTATTGAGGAGTGAAATGGGACACGTTTCCTTGGCGAGAGCAGCAGTTCTCAAACCTTAGGGGAAGCAGAGTCGCAGATGGCTAGGCTCCATGCCCAGGATCTCTGATCCGGTGGGTTTAGGGTGGGGCCCAAGAACTTGCATTTCTAACAAGTGCCCTGGTGATGTGGTGTTGATGTTGGCCTGTTGTGGGACCACACTTGAGAATCACTTGGGATTTTAGAATTCGAGGCCTCTCAGGTACCTGATTTGAGTAATGCTTTTCATATGGTTCCCCTAGCTCCTTGTGTACTTTCTGGTCTTCTTCCGGGGAAGAGAACTTGGGTAAAAACGCCAGGCTGTGCACTTGTAATGGAGGTGAGGAGTTGACTTGTGTCCCCGTTCTTCTGGGGACACAGGTTTTTAGCTTTTTAGCTCTTCAGAGGGAATCCATTTCCCTTTGTCTCCTTGAAGAGGGCCCAGGAAATAGAAAACAAGCGAAACTCAATCAAAGTAAAAAGAAAGAGCTCCTCTCCCCACAAAAATACCCCGCAAACAAAACACACATAGTTTGAAAAGCTGGAACCCAGAAGGCTGTGGGCTTTGAGGCTCAAGCCACCGTGTGGTTGACGAGTTGGGGGCATAGGTATGGAATCTCTCGGAAGTAAGCAGTCACACGCATCCCCTCCAAAAGGCTTCAGCGTTTCCAGGGCAGGTTTTGAGAAACTATTGGAAGTAGTTTTCAGCCTCTCATCTGCCCGCCCAACATGAGAAGATAATGGCTTTGTTGCGCTATTGCATTTTGAGAAGATTGCTAATGTTCTTCTGGCTTCAAAGGAGGCACCAGATTTTTTTCTTCTGCTCCATGTTCACTTGGAGGCACTTTCTTAATTGATGTGGTCCTTATATTTTGCTTTAGTATTTATTACATTTCCTGCTTGAAAACTTAATATCGTGAAGTGTTTTATTTTTATACCAGCCATAGGTTCATTAAGAATGATTGTTACGGATACACCATTAGCTCTTCTCTTCTTTGAACTGCCTAACAAAAGCTTCGGGAGAAACTAATTTGCCCTTTGTACTTAAGAGATTAAAATCTTTTAACACTCAGGCCAGAAAGTAAAGGTGGAATAACCAGGTATTCTTACATATTTTTCTGTTATTTTCCCTGTTGTGCGGTTAAATATACCAAATCTGTGGTTGAGTCTGCTAGGCCTTGCACGTCTCTCTACCCCCTCTGCCCCCTTCCCCCTTCTTTCCCTCTCTCCCCACCTCCACCCCCAGAGAATCTCATGATGTTACCATATGAATCCTTTAAGAACCCAAGGTCAAGGGCGCCTGGGTGGCTCAGATGGTTAAGCGTCTGCCTTCGGCTCAGGTCGTGATCCCAGGGTCCTGGGATTGAGTCCCGTGTCGGGCTCCCTGCTCCTTGGGAGCCTGCTTCTCCCTCTGCCTCTCTCTCTCTCTCTCTCTCTCTCTCTCTGTCTTTCATGAATAAATAAATAAAATCTTTAAAAAAAAAAAAAAGAACCCAAGGTCAACTTGGATACCCCAATTTTTCACAGGGAACACCTGAGAACTTATTTTCAGAAAACCTCAGTGCTAGCTTTTGTGGTATTTCATTATGTTTCTTGGCCTCCAGCATGTCCCAAGCAGTGTTCTTGCATGTCACGTAGATGTAAGGAGAAAAGAAAAAAAAAACCTGTGTCCAAGTAAAACAACATGTTTTGAAAATACCTGTCCTGGTGTCAGGTTTCAGTTAGGAGGCATCGTTAGCTTTGGTTTAGATTCTTGCAGTAGAAAGTTCTGGCAGACCTCATGTTTTAGATTTCATGTACCCATTTTTATCAAGTTCTTTATTTTCCTTGTGACTGAATGAGAGAAGTGTCTGTGTGTGTGTGTGTGTGTGCGTGTATGCGCATACAAGCATGGTTTATATTGACGCCTGAGAAGTTGTTGGTCTAAAATAATCATTTTCCCCCTTTCTTAGGTGTAGACACGTGTAGGTGACTGTGACTCGTGACCTAGATTTCCTTTCATTGACACGAAAAGGAATCCACCTTATATACGAGTGTGTTTTCCAAATCCGTTTTGTCATATTTTTTCCTGTTTTCAAACTGACCTGAAAAATGCTTTGTTACTTAATTACTGAAAACCCTTTCTTCCTTTTTTTTTTCTTTTTTTGTTTTGTGTTTAGAATTCTTCAAAGAACTACTGGAAAATGCAGAGAAATCCCTGAATGACATGTTTGTGAAGACTTATGGCCGCTTATACATGCAAAATTCTGAGCTATTTAAAGATCTCTTTGGAGAGCTGAAGCGCTACTACGTGGCGGGAAGCGTGAACCTGGAAGAAATGCTAAGTGACTTCTGGGCTCGCCTTCTGGAGCGGATGTTCCGCCTGGTGAACTCCCAGTACCACTTCACGGATGAGTATCTGGAATGCGTGAGCAAGTACACCGAGCAGCTGAAGCCCTTCGGAGACGTCCCTCGGAAACTGAAGCTGCAGGTTACACGTGCATTTGTAGCTGCCCGTACTTTTGCTCAAGGCTTAGCGGTCGCAAGAGATGTAGTGAGCAAAGTCTCTGTGGTGAGTGCTCTTTACATCCTGTGTGTTTTGTTTTTGTTGTTTCATTTTAAAAGAAAGTTTGGGGGGGGGGCGCAGTCGGTTGGGCATCAGACTCTTGATTTCGATTCAGGTCGTGATCTTAGGGTCATGGGATAGAGCCCTGGGGCGGGCTCCATGCTCAGCAGGGAGTCTGCTTGGGGTTCTCTCTCTCCAGCTCTCCCCCACTTGCTTGTGTGTGCGCACTCTCTCTCTCTCAAGTAAATACATTTAAACAAAGAAAATTTGGGAGGTAGAAAAATCAGTAGAATTCCATGGACACGATAACCATTTCCTTCTACTCTCTTCTTTCTCTCGGGCCTTTCCCTCACACACTTTATTCTGATACAGATACGCCCTATAGTTAGAGACCATGCTGTGACGAACATCATCCTATAACATCGTTCCTTGCAGTGGTTTCTTGGGTAGCTATTCTTGGAAGCAGAATGTACGCTCACTTCGGAACCTGGTTGAGTGTCGCCATGCTCTTTTCAGCTCCTGTTCTACTTCGCCTCCAGAGAAAGCAGCAGACAGGCTCCATATTTGGTTGCTTTGAGTGACTGGGTTTGGGCCTGCTAGTTACAGTCTAGAGCAGTACTGAACATGCATTAGTACGTGGTTCCTTGTTTTCAGGTACACTCAGAGCTCTTTAGAAGGCAGAGCTTTTTATGACAGTTAGTGGGGGCCCCGTGCTCTTGACTTACGGCTTTGTTTATAGGGTTACCGATAGAGAGAATGAAATTGTAATATGTAGGCAAGAGCAGATTGAAATGAAGCACATTTCCCTCATTTGTAAGCTAAAGGAATTGGACCATGTTCTTTGAAGCCAGCTTAAGGGGGTATTTCAGGGGCCTCCGTGAGGAGAGGCAAGGGAGACGTGGGGAGTCTTCCAGTAAGCGAGACTCTGCGTCCGTGACTTTACCTCCTGGCTATGCCAGAGAAACTTTGCTTTTCTCTCTTTTCAAAGGAGAGGGTTTTTTTTTTTTTTTTAAGATTTAATTTATCTATTTTGAGAGCAAGCAGGGGGAGGAAGAGGGAGAGAGAATCTGGAGCAGACTCCCCGCTGAGCACGGAGCCCGGCGCAGGGCTCGATCTCATGACCCTGAGATCGTGACCTGAGCCAAAATCAAAAATCGGACACTTAAACTGACTGAGCCACCCAGGTGCCCCTCAAAGTAGAGTTTTGAACAAGATTTCAAGGGGGAAAAGGTTCTATGGCTCCTTCGCTCCCTGCTCCCCCAGAAAAAAAAGAAATTTGAAAACTTCTGGAAGGTCTTTCTGCCTCTACCCTTCCATGACTTAATACCGGCAAAGAAACAGTAATTTGGGACAAGTTACCTTTGGAAGACTCATCTTGGTGCTGTTACATCTCAGCCCTCAAAGGAAAAGCCAAATTGTAGTCCATTCACTAAAAAGAATTGCAGACAGAAGGACAGCAGCTCCTACCGAGGCCATCTGGTGGTTTTGAGGACTGGAGGGCGTGGTCAAAACAAAAACTGAATAGCGATACAAACATCTGGGGTGTCAGTCTGATTGCCTACCAGTTCATTTAGAGTTTGGGTGACCACATAATTTATTGTCCAAACCAGGATGCTTATTGTCTAAACCAAGAGGTGCTTCTTATAAGTCTTACCCAGATGGCGTGTGCCGCTAAGTTTGAAGAAGCAAGCAGGCTTGTCCTGAGCAGGCCAGGCTTCGTGGTTACCCTAGTTAGAGAGGAAGCCTAGATGTTACCCCAGTGAAGGTAAGATTCTAAAGAATCATGTACCATAAAAATTAGGTGTTTCTAAGATGTTTCATCCTAGGATTGGGTGATAGGAGGCTTAGTTGATTTGTCGTCGTCACTATTGCAGGTTTGTGTGTTCTCTCTCATCTTCAGGCACATAAACTTTCAGGGAACAACAGTTCTTTCCAGCATGTTTTTGTTGACTCCTTTTCCTCCTGATAATTCTTGTAATTTGCAAAAATTTGTTGGGGCATAGGAGAGTGGGTGGGAGCAAGTAGGGAGGGTGATGGTTATAATTAAAGGAATAATCTGATTCCTGAACTTCTCCCAACCCCAGCAACCATTATGAATCTTGCAGATGCTCACGTCAGAGTCCTGAAACGAGGCACAGTTATTCCACACCACGGTTATTTACGTGGTAGCTCACCTAAAACATCTGCCCTCCTTCATCGAGTCCTTGCATTCCTCCTCAACTGAATAGGCGGAAAGGCGCTGCTGTGTGGTTTGAATGAGTGTGTGTGTGTGTGTGTGTGTGTGTGTGTGTGTGTGCGCGCGCGCGTGCACACTCGTGCGGAAGAGAAAGGCAAGAAGTAGAAAGACCTTTGCAAGCATCTGAAAAATGGTTGTTTTCCATCAGCCATCTCCCTTTCAGTTCTTGGGAAGAGGGACCAGGCCGGCAGAAGTCTGGTTAGCCTCACTTTGCTAAGTTGGAAACCCCCTTCGAGAACTGAGATTCCAGAACCTCCAACTCACGGTGGAAGGCAGTAGATGAAATAAGGAAGTGCTTTAGAGACCCTTCATTGCAGATTTAGAAGATCAAGGGCTAGAAGAAGGCCTGCTGTTGTCCAATCTACCCCGCCTCCCAGGGTAGGGAGAAGGAAGCAGTTATGGCTTCCCCGTGTCACATTCTTCTTGACATGGTTCTCAGAATTCATGGTGGGAAACCCATAAGATTGGCTTTTGTATAAACGATTCAAACACCCTTGACTATACAATAAAGAGTATGTGACTCAAAAGAGTCACAATTTCTGGTGTTTCTTCTGGTATGAATTTTTTTTCCAGCAAGAGATTTCCTGTGTACCTTAGTATTGTTAGGTTGTTTGAGAAAGTTCCTTTCTAAATATAACCCTAAATTTGCTTCAGAATTGATCTGTA
Source organism: Callorhinus ursinus (assembly GCF_003265705.2). NCBI lineage: Eukaryota > Metazoa > Chordata > Mammalia > Carnivora > Otariidae > Callorhinus > Callorhinus ursinus. The sequence goes on from NW_027397095.1 coordinate 1,806,526, forward strand.
TTCTACGTTCATTGTATTTTCTCATATCTGTGTAAGAGATGTTTGCGTAGTTAAATGAGAATACAATGAATACAAGGTATAAGGCTTAATTTGAGCAAACATTGCTTGCCAATTGTTTAGTTAAAAATACTCTTTTATGTCTACTTAAAAGTTGAATTTGTAACTGGAAGCTTTTTAATAATGTTTTGCTTCCCTACTGAGCTTCTTCTAGACTTAAGGGCTGATTTGAAATCAAACCCTTCAACTAAGTTGGGTCATGTTATCTAAGTAACACAATGACAGGATACTCAGGCATCAGGTCAATTTCTAAAGGAGTTAAAACACAAATTACTGAAAAATCTCTCATCTATATAATGTTTCTGCCTAGAATTATCTAAAGAATACTTGGATATTTGAGAAAATACTTAGTACGTTAATTTCTGGAGCATGACTCCTAAATAAACCAATTTTAATTTAAGATACAGTGGTATGGGGAAGACAGTAAATGATCTGACTATGAAAACCTTATTTCAGGGGGCGTCTGGGTGGCTGTCGTTAGGCGTCTGCCTTCGGCTCAGGTCATGATCCCAGGGTCCTGGGATCGAGCCCCACATCGGGCCCCCTGCTCTGAGGGAAGCCTGCTTTTCCCTCTCCCACTCTCCCTGCTTGTGTTCCCTCTCTCGCTGTGTCTGTCTGTCAAATAAATAAATAAAATCTTAAAAAAAAAAAAACCCTTCAAATTGGACATGTTGGAAACAAAGTCTACAGTTGCTGTCCAAGGGTTGTCTGCAGGTGGGACTAGAGCAACTCAAGAAATAGACACTCTTTTTGGCGTCCAGTAGAATGAATTACCTTGGGCTTGGAAAAGACCATTCAGAGTGGAGACTATATTTCCTAATTAAAGAGAGTCACCTCACCCACCTCATCTACAAAGAGGTCTCTGAAAGTCAAATATGAGAAGCATTGGGGTCTTGGGGGTAGTTACTGCATACTTAACTCAAACACGTTCCCGCTTTCTCTTCATAAGTGGATGCCCTGTTTTTCCAGCTTACTTTTGCCACACAACGGTTATGTAGTTAAATGCTGAGCAATGATTTGATTATCACTAAGCCTTTTAAAGGCCATTAGCACCAGTAAGCTTAACTTACTTCAAGAGAAAGTCACCTCTTAGGCCAAGTATACTTGCCTTGCTTCAGATTCTTGGGCCTAAACCTGCAGTGATTGCAGCTTACTCCACTGAGCTTTACAATTCCAACTGCAGAAAAGTCCCTTTAATTGGTAACAAATGGTCCAAGAGCACCCTGGCACTACACATCTCTGTATGACTTAGTCCTTCGTTCCATGTCATGGCTCATGATGCATTTCTTACTGACCTGCTCTAGCAGCAGTTTTGCCTGGAAGGGTGAAGTCTGTTGCGGTCTTTCAGAAATGCACGAGTGGTTACATGCACCATGAAAATGAATAGCTCCTATGCCAGAGAGAGTTGCATTCTCATGGTTTCAATTAACACTGACATAATGGGACTATGTCTATACCCCCACCCCAAACTCCAGGGGCTATAATTAGAAAGCAGTGCCTCACCATTGTGATGTCTAAGTGATTGTCCTGCCTCGAGAACAATTTCCATTGCCCCCCCTTCAATTTCGTCTGTTCACAACGCCCTGACACCTGCAAGAGTACTGCACAAATGATCTTGCCATTTCCTGCATCATCATAAATGTAAAATCTAATAAAGGTCTATCCATAAAGCTTTTAAGAAGCTAGGTGTAGACATTTGTTCAAACCTGAATATTTGTTTACACTCACCATCTTAAACAACTCGAATTGTGAAGAGGAAGGTGGGACTGTAGCTGATAGTGGGGGACGAAGTGGGACAGCAGGAGCGTGGAAAGTGTTAAGGACTTGGGACAGCGCGCTCTCGGAACAAAAATCGAGCCCTCTGCAAGGAGCTTAACACAACGATGCTTCAATTTTATCGACAGCACATCAACAAATACTCCTGAACGGGCCCTGGTTTGTTCCACATATTTTGTTATGTCTTGAAAATTCTGTTCTCTGGAATAGGAACATCTCATCCTTCTTTCTTTTTGTGTGTGCAGTGAATTCAGACTAGGAAGTTGTTGTGGTGCCTGGGTGGCTCAGTCGGTGAAGCGTCTGCCTTCGGCTCAGGTCGTGATCCCAGGGTCCTGGGATCGAGCCCTGCATCGGGCTCCCTGCTCGGTGGGGAGCCTGCTTCTCCCTCTCCCTCTGCCCCGCCCCCCTGCCATCCCCGGCTCGTGTTCGCTCGCGCGCGCGCTCTCTCAGTCTCTCTCTCAAATAAATAAAATCTTAAAAAAAAAAAAAAAACCCTAGGAAGTTGTTGAATAAACTCATCACATCTCACAACATGTTTGGGTTTCCTATCTTTTTTTAATCATAATTTTGGGAAATATTTCCCCTTATTTTTATTGGGTGCTTATGTTACCAAGCAACAGATAAAAATCTAGGGCTTTTTTGTTTGTTTGGTGCAGTTAGCTTTGCAGACCAAAAAAAATGTTGCAGCAAATGTATGTTAGGGACTGGAATAAACTAAAAGGAAATGTGTTTTTAACTTGAGTGCAGCATGTTGACTGCCATCACTATGTAGTGTGGCTTAAGGTTTGTTCAGAATCACCGAAATGAAATCCAGGCTGCATGAAGAGTTCTTATCCAGCAGTTTTCTTTTTTCAGGCTGCTTGCTGTAGTTTTCAATGTGGTGTTTGGAAAATGCAGGTTATTGAGTAGAAAGTCTCAATCTATATTAAAAGTCTTTGCAGAGAAGGGGCCTTTTCTGCAAAGGCTTTTTATGGCAGAAATGGCGTGCAGATGTCGATGTCAGATGTATATTGGGTGGCAGGAACGAGTATCCTACAGAAGGGAAATGAGGATTCCCCCCCCACACACACACTGACTTTTACCATGAAACACAGACAGCCTCCTAAAATCCTAAGGCACTTCAGTGTTTAGAAAGACCCTTGTCAGTCTTGAAGGATTTTATAAGACTTGGAAGTTGGCTATTAATATCTTGTCATTAGGGGTCGGTAACTCAGATTTTGATTTGAGGGCAAACAGAAGTATTGAGTCCAGATGATGTCCCTTTTCTACCATACTGTCCCCCAAAACTAAACAAGTCAGACCACCTCATTCTCACATAAATGATGTCAGACCCTTTTTCTTACAAAATATCCCACTTCCTAGTAGAAATTGATCATCTCTGCTACATTTAGCCATAATTCTTTAAAAATGTTAAAACTTGGGTAAAACATGTGTATTGTTTTCTGGTGTTCGTTTGTTTAAGTGGGCTCTTTTTTCCTCCATGTGCAGCAGTGTTTACCGGCGCTTTTGAATTCTTTGTGAGCGAGGGCCGGTGGGTGGTGTATGTATATGTGTATATATATATATATAATTTTCCTTCGCCCCTGTGCCTTCTCGACCTATTGTGAAGATATAGCAATGGCTGAGGAAGTCCTTGTTGTTCATTAAACAGTATGTCATTTCATCGAAGGGTCTAGTCAAGCACATCCACCACGTGGATGAATCCTAACTTGCCCTCCAACGTAAAAATGGTTTCATTTGGTCACTACACTTGAAAACCGCAAATTCTCACCAGAAAACCATCCAGCCTCATCGCTGAGCGTTTGCTGTGTGTGGATCCCCTGTGCTAGGTCTGGGGCGCTGTGGGGAAAGGACCAAGCTTCCTGTGCTCCCCTCAAGTTTCTTTTACTGTTCTGTTCCTCAAAAGAAGCCATTCTGATACACATCAAGGAAGTTGAGTGTACCTGCTCTAGAACCAAAATTCCCACTTTCAAATCTTGGCCATTCCCTCGAAGATCTTGTCTGAGTCCCTTAATCTCTTTTGACCTCTGCTTTTGCATGTGTGAAATGAATTGATAATATGCCTCATATGATTATGGGGAGGCTTAAATGAGTTTAATACATGCAAAGTAGAAGAGAACCTGGCACATAGTAAGTACCTTGTAACTGTATCTTATATATCAATAAAATCCATTAAAAGCTATCAGTAGACAGGTAATTCTGACATAGAACAGAATATTCTTCTCTTCAGTTTTGACATCAAGACCCTGCATGATCATGAAACCACAGAAGCTAAATAAGCATTTTTTCCCGAGACCATTGATCCATTCTTTGTGTTAGTGCTTCAAAGGGGGAAGGGAGGAGTGGACAGTTGTCCCTCCTCTGCTTCTAAATGTCATTTTGAGAAAGAACTAATCTCTAAGAGAGGTTTGAAAAATGTGCCTTTTATCAAAGCAGTCGTAACCCCCCCCACTCCTGTGCCCCAGGGATTCCAGCATCGGGGCTCAACAGACCCTTCTAAACAAAAGGAAGACCTCAAATGTTAGTCAAGAGCTGTGACCCAAAGGAGCAATTATGTTGAACATTTTAAGTGGTATGTCATGCCATAGAGCATCAGTATAGAATTGAGGATTAAAAGACAACCTTGGAGTATAGTTGCCCCTTGTGTTAATCCCCACGGGGCAGGATCTGCCACTTGGACTTGGGTCCCCACGTAAATGTACTTTAGTAAGTAAGTTATTTAGGGACTCAAGAAGCAATTGATTTTGAGGATTATGAGGGAGTAGAAGGTGAATGAACTTGCATTTAAAAAAAATTTTTTTTTAAAGATTTTTATTTGAGAAAGAGAGAGAGCACTTGCACACGAGTGGGGTGGGGGCAGAGGGAGAAGCAGAGTTCCCGCGGAGCAGGGAGCCCGACATGGGGCTCGATCCCAGGGCCCCGGGATCATGGCCTGAGCTGAAGGCAGACGCTCAACTGACTGAGCCAGCCAGGTGCCCCTGAACTTGAATTTGTATTCAAAATAAATAAAGCCCCTGAAAATTCCAAAAGCTAGTCAACCATTTTGTTTCTCCACTGGGTACTCCAGAGCCAAAACGGAGAAGTGGTCCTTGGCACCCTGGGTTCACCATCCTGAGCTTGGTTGGGTCTGTGAGAGTGGGGACCGAAGGCCTGGGGGATGGTCACGTTATTGGTACTTCCTCTGGGGGGCTGAGCATTGCAGGGGACGCCTGTTTCTTTCCTTTCCCTGACTGTGTTAAAACCCTTCTCTAGGGGCGCCTGGGTGGCTCAGTTAGTTAAGTGTCTGCCTTCAGTCCGGGTCATGATCTTGGGGTCCTGGGATAGAGCCCCATGTCGGGCTCCCTGCTCAGAGGGGGAGCCTGCTTCTCTCTCTCCCTCTGCCCCTCCTCCTTCCTTGTGTGTGCGCGCTGTCTCTCTCTCTCTCTCAAATAAAATCTTAAACCCAACCATTCTCTGTCCCAGGGCCTCATTCCCACGCAAGGGTTTTGTTTCCCAAGTCTGAATAATGTGACGTTGCGCATAGCGGTCTCAGTAGTGGTCCTGAGACCACAAAGACTGCGTTTGATTTTCTACAGCCTGGGTATTGCTCATGTCCTTGCCCGTCGTGGTTTTCTTAGAACTTGGCCATCTCTCTTCTCGGTTCTGGTATTTAGTATTTCCATAGCATGTTATAGCTGAGTTCGTGGTGATCCTTTTTAGTAGTTAGACAACCAGTCACGTGAAGAGCATGAGCCAGTACTTAGCCAGAGAACGAAGTGGAAAAAGTCAGCCAAACCCAGCTTCATAATCTTCCTTTGATAAAACTCCGTGTCATTTTGTTCGGTCCCAGTCTTTAGAACTGGAGCTGACATCTCCCTGTGTAGTAGACCAGGTCTGCTGCATCACAGATTTGACTTACAATGGAACAAAGAATGGAGCGGACCTTGGAGAGAGTTAAGAAAACAAAGGGAAAGGTCTTTTTTTGCGGGGGGGGGGGAAGTTTGTCAAATAGAACTGTTGTGTTTTAGGTTTTGGCTTATTTCCTAAAGGCCCATACCATTTTGGAATGTGTTTGTGCTTTTGAGAACAGTTTCCCTACTCTAATACAGAGATTCCTACTTGCTACCTAATCACAAGTACATTCCAGAATAATCCCCAACACGAGATAGGTGCTCAGTAACTATTTGTTGACACTTGAGCTTTGTACATGTTTCCGTAGTAGGGCATGGTTTCCGCTGAAGCATAATATTTAACAAATGCCACAGGCTGTAATCCGATTTCTCATAGGCATTTGCGTACTAACCCTTCGCCTCTCTGCAATACAGCCAGTTAGGGGTATCATCAACCTGGAGCCGAACTATAGCAATACAGAGGAAAACAACAAGTGTGCCTAAGATGAGGGTCCATGGCCCGTGTTGGAGAAGGCCAGGGACCGGGGGCTCTCTGGGCAGTGTTTGATAAGGTGCAGTGCTCGAATCCAATGTAGCGGGGGCACCACGTCAGCAAGTCAGTTCATCTGTGTGGCCTTGCTTTTCTTGTCTCTTAAATGCGAGAGCCGGACGATGTGACCTCTGAGGCCCGTTCCAGCTCTGACTAATGTGATCCTGGGATTCTCCAGCCACCTCCTCTCTCCAGGCTTGCGTGCTCACCTGTAAAGTGAGGGGGTGGGGTAGACAGGTCTTGAAGTCCTAACTATCGGTGACTTGAAAAGAATGGACTTTCAGCTATCCAGAAAATCTAGCCCTCCAGACTGGCCATCCCCCCAGGATAGTGGGTAGCCAAGATTTCGCTGCCCCTTAAAAGCACAGTGAAAAGGACTAATCTGGGCTCGGTTAAAACTGCGGCAAGGTCCTAATTCTTGGGAGGGGACGTTGACTTCGACATACACAATGACCAGCTTGTTGGAGGCCAGAGTCCTGGTGGGGATAAGAGGTGGGGTGTGTGTGTACATCAGATAGGAGCCCAGTGGTGTTAAGTTTTCCTCCTGACAGTTCTAATCCCTCGTTCCTGTTCCTAAGGCTACTGTTGATAAGCGGTCTCCACAGTCACACTCCGGAGCAGGTGAGGTGCATCCCAGCATCCGTTCCCTGCCCCGGTCTCTTGGAAAGTTTGCTCAGAACACTGGGTGGGTACTGACGGAAGGGAACTAATCCTCTGATAGCGACTCGGAAAGCCGAGGGCGGAGCAGAGAGAACAAGAAGACAGAAACCTTGGGTTAGCTGCCCATGAGTGATGGCTGGCCATGATCCTTCCTAAGCATTGATGAAGATGCAGGGCAGGTGGCACCCGCTCTTGTGTGCCTAAGACACTGTCACTGGAGGAGCGGAAAGAGGACGCAACGCCTCATTTCTCCACCGAGGACAGCCAGTACCACGTTTATCCTTGCTGCTTCCCTTCCTCGTGAACTTTTCATAGCCCCCCGTGGCCTGCCAAATGGTGTCTGTTTCTGCCTGGTCTTCACGTGCCTTTCAGTTCTGGCTACGCACACGCTCCTTCCTGGGCAGCCAGCCAGCCGTCTTTCCCACAGTTCCTCAACCCCAGGCACCCGGCGTTCTCCCTGGTGGGGGTGTTCTCCCTTCCGTGGGCCAACTAAATCCAACCCTTTCTCCCCAATGTAACCGAAGTCTCCTGTCTTCCATCGAGTGTTCCCTGGGCGCTCTGCTTTACTGTTCCCAGGCCTTGGAAGGCCTTCACCTCACCCCAGGTTTAAATGTGTTCACGTTCTTGCCTGTAGGATACATTGAGTTTGGCCTTCAGCACAGCTCCTGGCACAGAAGGGAGTACACACTAGGTACCCCACTACACCTCGATGGGGGGGCTAAGTGTCCGAGGCAGACCCAGGGATGGTAGAGGCCACAGCAGGCCATGCACGGTGGGCAGGAGAAGGTCGTCTCTCCTCCTGCGTCTCCTGGCCGATCCTGGAACTGTGTGTGTACGAGGACTTTGGAACAATTGAGCCACATAAAATGAGTGAGAGTGTGTGTGGGGGGGGCGGGCAGGGAGCGGGATGGAGGAAGCATGGGAGTCTACAGGGTGGGAAGTATGTGCACCTGGGTTATTTACGGTCAAGCGGTGTTCCTGCCTCTACCCCCACCCACCCACCTTCTTCCTTTTATCTAATCTTCCTCTAGAAGCAGCAGGCCAGGCCTGCTCAGTGTGATCCATCACAGCTCATTCTTAAGTTGAATTCATGGCCAAACCTTCAAGGTCAACTGGATGCACTTGGAATGTCTGTGTTATCACTGCCCCACGTTGTCTTTGTCTTCTCCCAAACTAGGTCAGTCCCACAGCGCAGTGTGCCGAGGCCTTGCTGAAGATGCTTTACTGCTCCCACTGCCAGGGGCTCGTGAGTGTGAAGCCGTGTTACAACTACTGCTCGAACATCATGAGAGGCTGTCTGGCCAACCAAGGGGATCTCGAGTTTGAATGGAACAATTTCATAGGTGAGTGAGCGAGGCAGGGGTTTGTGTCGCCGGAGAATGCTCAGCTTCCGGCCACAGGGAATATTGTAATTATCGTCCGTGGAAGTTCTCCTGTTTCTTATTTCTTGTGGGCCAGGGTTCCCACTATACTCAAAGTTCACACCGGTCTACAAGTGAATGTTCCTTGAACAAGTGGGTGGCGTTACGGAAGACCTCAGACACGGTGAATCGCAAGTTGTCATAAGGAGAATATGACTTCTTGGCACTTCCACCCCACAAGGTCCGTTTTAGTTTACGCATCATAGGCTGTGTCCCTGTAAATGCTGGAGTACGGCCATCACTGACTGAGCTTTGAAATCGTTGTCTGTCACACTGTGACCGAGACTTCCACACACCGGCCGGATGCCCGTTGGGTATTTGAATCAAGTGAAACCGGATTGGAGGGACTTTAGGGGTTCTCTTTCTGTAGAGAATTTAACAGTAACCGACTGCTCCGGTGAGCACGGAGGCCCTTTTGCTCTAGTCATCTTAGAGGTAAGCATTGTCACAGGTCCCTGGCACCCAGAATCCAGACAGCAATGTGAGTGGGGTACCCACTTTCCGAGAGGATTCATCAGCATCAGTGGGAAAGGACAAGTTAAGGATCATTTAAATGTCCGGCCATTGACTTCGTTGATGTGCCCTTCATGCACAGCTTAGTCCTGAAACCTCCATGACTGGTACGGAAGCTCCTGGTCCCCCGTGCTAGTGGCACCTTGCGCGTGCGCGCGCTAATGGCTCACAAAACAGACTCCGCTCTTCCCCCATCCCCGTCAGGTTTGTGTAATTGCAGAACATAAGTGGCTTTAGAAGCACCTGTTTTTCACTTGTTCACATCATGGGAACATGTATGCAATTTGCTGGCACCTTTGGGGCGGGGGATTGGAGTTGGAGAGAAGGCTTTTTAGTCTGCGTGAGAGCTAATTACCATATTAACTCTGTTTGAAAATGCATCACTAAATTGGCTCCAACAGATTCTTGAGAACACTGACACAGGAATAAAAAAAAGATGTGAATATTAAGCACTTCAGCACAATTGTAGCCTAAATAGCTCAAAGCGAGAAGACCTGAGAAAATCTACACGCAGGAGAGCCGAGTCCCGTGAAAGGGAAGGCAGGGGCAGCGGAGGCCCATTGTGCCCAGAAGGAAGCCATGGGAGAAATTGTTGCTTTAAAATATTTCCCCCGGGAAAGAAAAGCTGGTGGCATTTCCAGATCTGAAGTTGATGTTTTTGCTCTTTTTTCAATCTTACCCTCTCACCCCCACACCCACATGCCAAATTTGCAGTTCGCTTCTGCTAAATTCATTTTTGTAAATGTTGGTTAGCCTTTTTATTTTAGAGCATCTAATGTACTCGTTCTCCGGGCAAAGGAGAATTCACTGTACAGCACAGACTGCACTATTAGTGTAGGGTGACAGCCCTCGAGTTTTGCCAACTTTTCTATGGATCGATCAAGAGTAAGGTGCAGAGGGCCGTGTCCCTCGCACTATTATCTTATTCGAACATAGCTGGCAGAAACGGTAACTCAATTGTATTAAGATACAAATTCTCTTGTGCGCTTTTTTTTTTTCATAATTTTCTGAAGAGTTTGCAGGTCCACATCAAATCAAAACCACACCGTGGCCTGCTTAATTCATGTTTTCAAGCAGGTACTCTAAAGCAAGGAGGAGTGAGTTGCTGTTGTTCTTGTTGAGGGTTTTAAAACCTACATTTGCTCCCTTTCAAGAAACAAAATTAAACCCAAGTGGAAATTGATCGGATTTCCCAATCCACTTTCTTCAGTTTTTGAAATGTTCCTTTTTGGAGGGATGAGGTATATAATTGTATCTAAACTTAATTTTTAATGGGTATTTTATTCTTTATGTCCCATAAACTGATCTAACAGGCCAGGAGTAATAGACATTGTTAATCCCCAGTGCTTTTTTATGAATTTTCACGAGGGTTTAATTTGCTCTGTGGTTGTAGAATTCGGTCCCAATTTACATGCCTCTGCTCGAAGTTCCTTTTTTTTTTTTCTTTGCAAAGAATTTTTCTTACCCCTTTAAATGACTGCAGTTAATGAACGGCGAAGAGCTTTTCCCCCCAGTTCTTTAAATCAGACCTTGGGGTTAAGTCGGGCAACTGCCTTTTGTTTTCCCGGTGGGTCGAGAGGCTGAAGATGGGGGGTTTGTGATTATTGGTGGCATAGTGCAAAAGGATTCTCTTGGCCCGGTGCGAGGGAGGGATGCTCTGTGGCTGGGTGGGGGTGACCCAGTGCCCATAGCCCGAGCGCTGAGAGCCCGAGGTTGGACCAGGCCCTTGAAGAGACTCAAGCTAAGTTTTCCACATCTGCCTTCCTGCTGCCATGGCCTCCTTTTTCCCCCCGCTCTCTTGAATTGTTGTCAGCCTTGATCCAGATGGATCCAAACAGTTGAAACACCCTGGACTTGGTTTTGTAAGAGGTTGCCTCAAAAGGTCGACCAGATACTCCCCACTGCCACCCCCAAAACAGTTTCTAGAGAACCATACATTCTGCTTGGTGGCACCTTGTTTTCCATCACGTACTGTGGTTGCCTGAACATTCACCTGACGCCAACCTTACTCAGGTCGCAGGACTTTTGTGTTGGGGTGTCGGGGTGTCGGGGCTGCTGGGAGGAGGCAGGGACCCGTCAGATATCCTGGAAATGAGAGACCGTTAGCCTAGACCCACCAGAAGAAAAACAACCCCAGAGCCACCATGTTTGGATCTCCCTCGGGGCTGGCTGCTTCTAGGGAAGGGCCTCGTTGAGAGCCAACCAGGACTCCCCCCAGGGGCGGGAGGCCGCTCTGCGCATTCCTCAGCCGCCCCGCGCAGGACGCCATGGCACCGGCCCCAACAAAGGCCCGGCTTCCCTCCATTCCCAGAGTTGACAAAGACGCCAAACAGCCAGAAGAATCGGGTTTATGTTTCCTTTGAGCCTTTCACAAACACATTAGTGATCCAGCCTTTCCTCGCCACTAGGGGAATGAGTAGTTTCAAAATGCTCTGTTTTCTTTTCTTTTCTTTTTTTTCCTTGTTTAAACCTCTGCATTTTGGATGTTGATTATCTGTCTATTCATAATATTTTTATTTGGAGCAAGCGACTTCTTCTACAAAGAATGTGCTTTCTGTACGTGGCAGCCCTGATGCTTTGACAATGATGAACACATTGACGTTGTGCTCCACTTGTTTACAAAAGTCTCCTTTTGCTAGCACATCAAAAGCATTTTTCCCCCTCTAGTACAATGCTATATTCATGCTGGCAGTCTTTACTTAGAGGCTGGAAGCGTCACTTTATTGGTGCTTACCACAATGCAATCTGAAACTTTATTTAAAAAAAAAAAAGTGCATTTCACGGAAATCTATTTGTGGTTTGTGACATTGGAATTGCAGCTTAGAGAAATGACCCCCATGCCTTCAAGTGTTGTGTTGCGTCTCTTCTAGGTGGAAGGTGAAAGGTTGATGAGCAGATTGGGTTTCATTGACAGGCTGATGCCAAAACTCCTTTGCACCAGAAAGCTGAGGTAGAAGATGGTGGTGGCCTGCAGTCTTCTCCGAGAAGGGCCTATGGTCTTCTGGAAACTAGCCCTCCTTGCTGGGGAGCTGTCCTTGGCCTGCCTGGAGGCTGTAGATAATGTGGGCCTAACGACCCTTTCCCTGCCGGGCCTTAAGCACCAGAGTGGAAAGGAGAGCGAACAGGCTGAAGAGTTCAGTGCTTGTCAGGAGGGCAGCAGCCTTTCCTCATTGCCAGTTTCCTCCAATTTTGACCAGGATAATCAGGCAAAAACCCTAAGCCTCACGACCCCCACAAACACCTACGGCAGAAAAACAAGTACCGCATATTTTTCTTTAAGAGATGCGATGTGTACTAAAACATTCTAGACTCCTCCAGAAGGCCAAGGTGATTCGCAGAGTAATCCGTGAAGACTCACACTGTGAGCACAGGCTTTTTGTGTACTGTGTCTTGTGTTGTCTTTTCACCCGAATGAAAAGAGGCACATGTTTTGCTTTCACTTGAGGCCCTTGTGTTTGAAATGGGACGTTTATCTTAATACAAAATTACATCTTTCAAATTTGCATTATTTGAAAAGTCATTAGAATTCCTAGGAACACTGTCATTTGTACTTTCCAACTGTGCGCTCAAGGAGCTGAAAGGGTTTCATTTAAAAAATGAAAGAAAGGAAATGATATGCCAGGATTTTAACGGATTTATGTTTTTGAGTCTTGTAAATGGAACCTAAATGAAAAGATCCTAGAAAGTCACTGGGAGAAGTGGCATGTTGTTCTGCCCCCAACCTTAGGTTTGTCAGCAGGAGCTAGCTCGGAGCCTTACATTGACAGCCACCGACACACGAGGAATGAATAATCAGTATAATAGAACGTTCCCGATTGGGTTTCCTTGCTGTGGAATAAAGCATTCACCTGGCCATTTCACACTTTAGAGAGCTAGCAATACACGGTGACTAAATGCAGCTTGTGTAATAGAAACGGACGTAAAAACATGAATTGATTATGACGCATGCCTTCTTCCCTACCCCGCACCGGAAACAAAGGCAGTAAGATAATCAGACTGATGACCCAAGGCTGAACTAACGGTTTACTTTTTCCTGCTGTATTGTTTTTTCTCCGAACGTCCTATTAGATGCGATGCTGATGGTGGCGGAGAGGCTCGAGGGTCCTTTCAACATCGAATCGGTCATGGATCCCATCGATGTGAAGATTTCCGATGCTATAATGAATATGCAGGAGAATAGTGTGCAAGTGTCTCAGAAGGTAATGAAGGCAGGATAACTGGCAAGGAGAAGCAGAGCCCTCCCTCCCCCACCGCCCATCTTCCCACCTCCCCCTGCCCCCTCCGCCAGGGCTTGGGACCCAGCTTCCCTAATGGGACTGTGTTCGCTTTAATGCAGGTCTTCCAGGGATGTGGACCCCCCAAACCCCTCCCGGCCGGCCGGATTTCCCGATCCATCTCCGAGGGGGCTTTCAGTGCCCGCTTCAGACCGTATCACCCCGAGGAACGCCCGACCACGGCAGCTGGCACGAGTTTGGACCGACTGGTGAGCACTTTGGCGCAGGAACGGCCGCGTTTAATGACAAAGAACCGAAAACAGTTGCTCTGAATGCATTTTCAGTTGGAAGGCTTTCAAGTGCGGGTCTTTCAGGTGCAACTTTCCAAGCAGATTGCATGTGGATGTCCATAAATCTGCCTCTCATTTTCTAGCTCATAAAGTTCGTACGTCGTCAGGAAACACGACGCATCTCCTGTGAGCGCATCACTGTGCCCATTATAGGGAGCACAGAGCGATGAGACTCCTCCTCGTTCAGCGGGGCTTCACTAGCAAAGGGGATGAATAGGAAGCGCCGGGGGGGGGGGGGGGGGGGGGGGTTGGAAGCGAGCCGCTTTGCCCTCGGCAGTGAGCTTCACGCGCCGTGGCCAGAGGGGGTGCCGTGGCAAGGCGGTATAGACACAGCAGCCGGAGGAGGAAAGCCTCGCGGGAGGAGACGGTGGCTTCTCCTTGTACCCACGGGGCCCGGAGGCCGGTGGGCCTCAGGTGGTAGCTGTAAATACAGAGGAGGGAGAGTGGCCGGTGGATCGGGGCCACTCCTTCGGGGCCTGCGTTCCAACCGTTAGTTCATTTGAGCGAGTTTGTTCTTTTCCGTATAAATTTGATCTGCATTTTTGTCTTGTGACTCAAGTTGAAAATGAATCGCGTAGCGCTCTGGAGCTACTTTAGAAATGATCAAAAGACACATCTGTAGGCAGTTGTGTGTTTTTACAGAGGTCTTTCTTCCCCCTCCCTCCCCCCCCCCCCCCGCCCCTGCTAATGAGGTTACTGATGTCAAGGAGAAGCTGAAGCAGGCCAAGAAGTTCTGGTCCTCTCTGCCCAGCAACGTGTGCAGCGATGGGAGAATGGCCGCCGGGAACGGGAACGAGGACGACTGCTGGGATGGGAAGGGCAAGAGCAGGTGAGGCGCGGGCTGGCCGGCTCCCTTCCCGCCTGCTCCCGGGGGGGGGGGGGTCAGATGGGGGTTGCTCAGTAGTCACTCGAGGGAGGCATCACAAAGCACCGGACGGTAGGTAGCAACAGCGTGGATGGCTTCTAGACGTTCTAAGGAACGGGCTTTGTCCCGCAAGCCTTGGGAAGGCACCCGGTAGCCTCGTCTTTGCAGGATTTAATGCCTGTGGTCCTCGGCCCACCGGCCTGGCCCTCCCGAAGCTGCAGTTCCCCCAAGGCCTCGCCCCCTTCTTGGCTGATACCCTGTGTCACCGCCCTCCACACTCAAGTAACTTTGCTAAGTCCCCACTGTATCGGCCCTTGACTCTGACCCAGCAACCTCCGTAAAAGGGGTAGCGTTCCAAAAGGTGCCCGGCAAAGCGGAGAAACAAGAAATGGGAGAACTTGCCCCGGAATTGCACTCAGCGGGACTGCCAGGATCACGGCAGGATTCTCTGACCTTCGGCCACTCTGAGCTTTACGGACCCTCTTAGCGGAGTCATTTCTCATTTCAGATACCTGTTCGCAGTGACGGGAAACGGCTTAGCCAACCAGGGCAACAATCCGGAGGTCCAGGTGGACACCAGCAAACCGGACATCCTGATCCTTCGCCAGATCATGGCTCTCCGGGTTATGACGAGTAAAATGAAGAATGCTTACAATGGGAACGATGTGGACTTCTTTGACATCAGTAAGCATTTGTGGTTGGAAACTTACACATTGCTCTCGCACGCCGTGTGACGAGAACAAGCGGGATGAAATCTCTCTTCCATTTTTTTTTTCTTTTTTTTTTTTTTAATAGGTGATGAGAGCAGTGGAGAGGGAAGCGGTAGCGGTTGCGAGTACCAGCAGTGCCCCTCGGAGTTGGAGCACAACGCCACTGAGCCCTCCGGGAAGAGCGCCAACGATCAGGCCGGCAGCGCCGGTGGCCTCGTGCGGGCACGGCCCCCCCTCCTGGCTGCCTTCTGCATCTTGCTCCTGGTCATGCAGAGAGAGTGGAGATAATTCTGAATCTTAGAAAGTTTTCTTCAAAGAGTTAAAAAGGCACCGGTTATCACTTTTATACCATCCTAGTGACTTTGCTTTTTAAATGAATGGACAACGATGTACAGTTTTTACTATGTGGCCACTGGTTTAAAAAAAATGCTGACTTTGTGTTTTCATTCAGTTTTGCGGGGGCGGGGAGGGACTTGGATGTATAAAGGCGGTTCCTGGCGCCCCCCCCCCCCCCCCCCCCCCCCACGTTAAACGTGGCTGACAGTGTAGGTACAGAACTGTAGTTAGTTGTGCATTTGTGATTTTATCACTCTTGTTTGTTT